>NW_015557048.1:38618-41721 GCF_001515605.1 Sinocyclocheilus anshuiensis | reverse complement strand
GCGACATATTTGTACTAGACAAGTGTAAAATTACTGTGGATAAAAACATATATATTCTGAACCCCATGTGGATTTACCCTTGTCTAGCACGTCTCGCGCACTTTATTGCCCTTTGAATGTAACGTGTACGTTCCCTTGGAACTGGAATCATGGCGGAATTTCATGTGAAGTCCGCTTCGCAGGGCACTTACGGTCGAATAAGACAACACTTGAATGCTGCTGCCTGAACAAGAGACCTCCTTACTGAAGGGAAAGTGTTGACTGGTGTCCGATATATATGGTGATAGCGATATATCGGCGACAGGCTCATATCGGTCGGGCTCTAGTTTTTCCAGCGATGCCACATAACCTTTGAGTGAACCGTAAATTTTTTGCTAGTGTGAAGTGTATTTTAATAATCTAAAGAACCTTTTTCCACTATATAGAATCTTTTGCGGAATGGAAACATTGCATTGATAAAGGATGTTTAATGTTCTTTATGGAATCATCGTTGAAGAGTGCACTGTGGGGAAATATGTTGTAGTGTCGTATGTAAAATGAACAAAATAGCTTTTTGTAGTCAAATATATGAATTTCAGAAAAAAACTTTCGCTGAGTACAGTATTAACTCGAGTAAAATGTGTGACAACTAGCCCCAATCTCTTTTATGCAGTCTGGATAAATTCTGTTTCAGTTTGGAAGTAATTTTGGAAATGACAGTGGAAAAGATATCAAGATCTATTTGCCATTTTATTATTCTGCCTTTTTACAGTTGGCTATAGCATTTAAGTGTTCTGTGAAAAATTACACAAATGATGCAAGTCTGTATATGAAAATAAAATGCAATACAAAATATTAAAATGTTTCTAATTTGCAAGACAAAAAAAAACCTTTTAGAAATGGTATGTTTGATTTGCAACCAGGTCAATGGATGTTACAGGACAGAACTTGTATCATATGAATCAACAGATACTTGTTTTACTGGATATATAACATTTACTCAAAACTATAACCTTAGTGTTAGAAAATAGAAATATCATGGCTGAGCTGACAGGGAAATGTTTATTTCATATTTTCATTTATTTTACTCCCAGTTGATGTAGGTTGGCAAATTGTATTTTTTCAACTGTTTTTTTTTTTTTTTTTTATAAAGTAAATATATATATAGAAAATGAAAGCCCATGTCCATGTTTTCTAATAGCCCGCTACTACATACATTCACTTGAACTTACACAATAGGGATGACAAGCAGATGGAGAATAGATGGATGAGATATGTTGTAGATCACAAAACAGCAGATAAATGTGGGAAAATGCAAAAAGTTTGAGATAATTTTTTTTATGCTTAATGTATAGGGTTATTAATAATTCCATGAATAATGGATAGCCTTTTCCAGTTAATTAAAGTTAATAAATCCAGTTATTCACGTAAATTGTCAAAACACAGTTTCAAATAGAATATGCTATAGAATAACATGAATGCCACTTTAAAAAAAATAAATAAGAATTATAGCCAGATGGGGCCCATCTTCCTAAAGTAGTGAGTAAGATGGTTTATATATTTTATATTTTGTGCTATGACAACTAATTTAGCAAATGTTTATATTTATTTGTCTTAACACTTTCTTTACCAGTAAAGGGGATGAGAGTTTGCTCACATTTTTTGAAAGCTTTTGACTCAACCATTTTGACTGCTGAGTAGCATGACTAGCATGCTTGAACTTGAGTAGCCTAAAGTCACATCTTAAAGGGGTCATATGATGCGATTTCAAGTTTTCCTTTCTCTTTGGAGTGTTACAAGGTCTTGGTGCATAAAGAAGATCTGTAAAGTTGCAAAGACTAAAGTCTCAAATCCAAAGAGATATTCTTTATAAAAGTTAAGAGTCAACCACGCCTACCTAAAACGGCTCGTTCTAACACGCCCCCACATGTCTACGTCACTATGTGGAAATATTAGCATAATGCCAATTCTGACTTTGCTATGACAATCTGGCACTTCTGAATCAGCGACTGTAAGTATGTTTTGTTATTAATTTAAGTATTTGCTATTGACTGTTCAAATGCGGAGTTTTGCGCGGCGCAGAGTAACGTGTCGTGTGTGTGTGTGTGTGTGTGTGTGAGGGGAACAGGGTCACATCACAGGAGAGAACTATGGCAAGCCGTATTGACTTTTATTCATTCTCAGGATATGAATTCTTGATATCAACAGTTAAATTTTCACTAGTTAAAATGTTAATTCTTGATATCAGGAATTGGATTTCAACTAGTAACAATGGCTATTTTTGATATCAGGAATTACATTTCCACTAGTAAATATGTTAATTCTTGATATCAACATTTCAATTTTCACTAGTTAAACTGCTAATTATTGATAACCATGTGATTACTGATATCAAAAACAAAGGTTTTTACTAGTAAGAATTGTATTTCTGATATGTGAAATTGAAATTTCAACTAGTAAGAAATCAATTCTTGATATCAACAATTGAATTTGAATGGCAGCCTATGGTGACCTTTAACTAGTGAAAATACAATTACAGATATCAAGAATGATAGTTTTTACTAGTTGAAATTTAATTCCTGATATCAATAATTAGCATTTTAACTAGTGAAAATTGAACTGTTGATATCAAGAATTCTAAGCTGACAAATGGCGCCGATGAAGATGGTGGCCTCAGTGGCGTGCTCTGCAGTTGTTTTTGTGTTTTTGTTCGTTTGTCCTGTCTTTAGTTATATCCCTGCAATCAGTTTCACCAGAGACGAATTGCTGGACATTCGGCACTACACATCACCCGATATATTACCGGTTTTTGACTATTCTGATGTTTTACAGGACATAGTAGTTGGCGGAGCAGCGGCACTGATCAAGCACTTCAGGACGCGCAGACAGGGGAAGCGAGCCGGCGCCCTCGTGAAGCTCAGGCAGCACGGATTTCAAATGCCGTTGCCTAGCATCCATCTGGCGAACCTCTGCTCTCTACCCAACAAAACGGACGAACTCCTTCTGCTCTCCCGGACAAATAAGGATTTTTCACACTCTGCTGCTCTGTGTTTCACATAAACCTGGCTGAATGACGCCATACCGGACAGCGCGTTAAATCTGCCGGGCTTTCAGCTGTTCAGAG
>NW_015557048.1:37114-37818 GCF_001515605.1 Sinocyclocheilus anshuiensis | reverse complement strand
CACGGCGGCGGGACATGCTTTTACATCAACGAAAGGTGGTGTACAGATGTAACAGTGTTAAAGAAGATGTGTTGTCCCAGTCTAGAAGCGCTTTTCATTAACTGTAAGCCTTTTATCTAACACACATACTTAGTCTACACTTCAAATTTGCACATAATATACCTGTACATACAAAACTGTCTATTGTAATATACTTGCATATACAATTGTCAATTTAAATATTGTTATTACTTATTTACTTGTTCTATTTTTTAATTTATTTATTTATTTTTTTTGTTCTGTCGCTGTCATTCTGTTGCACTGTGGAAGCTTCTGTCATGAAAACAAATTCCTCGTATGTGAAAACATACCTGGCAATAAAGCTCATTCTGATTCTAATTGTTACTAGTAGAAATCCAATTCTTGATATCAATCAAGAATAATATTTTTTACTAGTAGAAATTTAATTGCTGATATCAAAAATTCAATTTCTACGAGTGATGATGTCATTGTTGATATCAAGAATTAACATTGTTACTAGTTGAAATCTAATTCCTGATATCAAGAATTAACATTTTAACTAGTAAAAATTTAATTCTTGATATCAAGAATTCATATCCTGAGAATGAATAAAAGCCAAACGGCTTGCCAGAGTGAACAGCCTGTCAGAAATCATAGCACGTCAGCTGTCTTAACCGCGGCTTGTGTACTGCATCATCACTGTG
>NW_015557048.1:690-37104 GCF_001515605.1 Sinocyclocheilus anshuiensis | reverse complement strand
TGAACATTAAAGCATGTCAACATATTCTGTTACACCAAATACACAAAATAATGATCTTTAAAATAGCATCACATGGCCCCTTTAAGGAAAATGTGCTCCCAGTGTGTATGATTGCAGAAAAGATAGTCTGTTAAAGAGCAGTGCTGAAAGCTTCCCTGAGGAGTGGAGAGGAAACTTCTCCCTGACAATGTTCAACAAACTGATACAGGAAAACGTCTGCAACATCAGAGGGATCAGCAGTGTCATTTTTATTTTTGCGTGTTTTCATTCTGTTCTATTGCTGTAGTGTGTTTGTTCCTTTGAGGTGGAAAAAAAAAACTTACAACCTCAACCATCTGAGACCATCACAGCCTTGGTGAAACAGCTGATGATATAATCTGTTATTAACTATTAAAGGGGTCATATGATGCTGCTAAAAATAACATTATTTGGTGTATTTGGTGTAATGAAACGTGTTTATGCGGTTTAAAGTAAAAAAAAACATTATTTTCCACATACTGTACATTATTGTTTCTCCTCTATGCCCCGCCTTTTGCCGTTTTAGGTAGGTGTGGCTGACTCTTAACTTTTATAAAGAATATCTCTTTGGATTTGAGACTTTAGTCTTTGCAAATTTACAGATCTTCTTTATGCATCAAGAGCTTGTAACACTCCAAAGAGAAAGGAACAATTGAAATCGCATCATATGACCCCTTTAAAATGTGCCATATACCGTGACTTGTACTGCAGCATTCAGACACGCATCATTCCAGCTTTCCATTTGTGTTTAGTGAAATTAATAATTTATTCTGTTAACTGTTGGCCAAAACATTATTTCTGATATTCAATTTGTTAGCATTTTCATTTCCATATAGTGAATTTTAACATTTACGCATTTAATTATTATAGTTTTTATTATTTATTTGTATATTATTTAATTTTACCTCTATTAATTTAAATGAATAAATGGATTGGTATATAAATAATTTTGAACTAGTAAACAACAACATTAAAATGCATCCATATCATTTGTATTATAAATACATTCACTCAGTTACATAACCAACAGTAACCCATTGCGCGCAACCCAGAAGAGTGCCATAACACACTGCGATCACAATCACACTTCAGTTTCACAAGAACACACTAAATGATAGAATGAACACTGAACTTCAAAATAAACACAAAAACAAATGCTAGAGGAATTAAACTGTAGTAGGTTACGACACGTTGCATTGATTGAATCCAAACAGCACAACTAAAATAGGCAAATAATAATAATAAAAAAAACGAAATGCCCAAAATCAAATACAGCCATTACCACCACAAACAAAGTTCTCTCTTTGCAATTGTTCATAACACCACAAAATTATTTATAGCAGTTAAGGTTTCTGGTCACCATAGGTACAACAACAAAGTTAAAAGCAATATGATTATTGCACACTCTAAAGAAAGGAAAGGATTTTCTGGAAACTCAGCATGATTTTTATTAGAATTAGACATTTAAAAATATAACCATAAATGCAGTTAACTATTAAAAAAATAAATAAAAAAAATAAAGATTATCACCTACCGAGCCGCGTCTGGTGTCTGTTCTCTAAATGTAGGGTCACGCACAAAAAACCAGTAGCTCCTCACTGCAGAACACAAGATCCAGAGGGCATGGTTGGATCCACATCTAGGGGGTGGAGATGGGTGGGTTTAGGTATATGTAAGGTGGGAGGAGTTGGATCAGGATCCACCCACGCCCCCTGGATCTTGTGTTCTGCAGTGAGGACCCCACAAGAATCATTTCCTCAGTCCCTCCCTCACAACTGTAAAGGTCTGCTTACTTTCCATATCAGTCAAGAGCTTTTATAAGTGACATATAAAGTATATGGTGTCAAGTCATGTCTTGGACACATATTTTATACCAGAATCAGAAAAAAAATGAGCATTAAGGTTCTTCATGTAAACTACTTATGGGCATATACTGTATATATATATATATATATATATGCTTTTTTAGAATTCATTTTAAATACTTTAAACAATTTATTAATTGGTTAATCTTTTCCCACAAACTTTGCTCTGTTGTTCTGCCTGTGTTGCTTCAGATTGTTTTTATTGGTCACATTAATAATGAGAGAGACGGCACACACACACACACACACACAAAGTGGTAAGCTTCACATCTTCTTCTTCTTCTAATTCCTGGTCGTTTATTGGTCCGCTACAGCACAGTTTATATACTAACCTTATTATACATAATCATTTATCATCGATCAATGACTTTGGGTAAACCAATTATCAGATAAGGTCTCCTACTTCTGTATGAAGATCAGTGGTTCTTAATCCTGGTCATGGGGACCCACTACTCTGCATTAATCACACCTGATTCAGATAACTTACTCACTTAACTGAGTGAGAGACATGCAAACTGTGAAAGTGATGTGACGTGTAGCCAAGTATGGTGACCCTTGGAATTTGTGCTCTGCATTTAACCCACCCAAGTGCACACACACACACACACACACAGTAGTGAACACACACACACCCTGAACACACACCCGGAGCAGTGGGCAGCCATTTTTGCTTCAGCGGTAGCAAAATTAATAGTGGTATTAAAGGTGCAAGAGAGCACTGGTCATTCACTCCCCCACCTTCAATCCCTGCCGGTACCAAGGCTCAAACCCACAACCTTTGGGTCACAAGGCAGACCCTCTAACCATTAGGCCACGACTGCCCCATGTACAGAGTGGGTGTCCCTAGGAACTGAATTAAGAACCACTAAATCATATTTGTGGAATTTTTACTCTTTTTAAGGCTGAAATGTGTCTACTTCAGCAAATTGTGTGCGCTATTTTACATGTAGCCTACACAAAAAAACATTATTGTGTGGCATAAAGTGGCATTTACCTGAAATAAGTTCAGGACAAAAGTGAAGGATCAATCTATCTAGTTTATTTGGCTTATTTCTTTGATTGTTATATGTCTGTCACGGGTTGCTACTGTGAGAAGCACGGAGCGAGGAGACCAGGAGTACAAAACAAAGTAGTTGAACATTCTTCTTCAGAGAATCACACATAGCACAAGGAGGAGACATAAACAATTCCAGACCAAAAAAGTCAGAACGGGACTCACTATAAATACACAGACACCAATGGGACACACCTGGGAGCAAATTAACTAATTAAACAACCACAGCTGGAACCAAATTCATACAACGAGGACAGGAACAGGAAGGACCAAATAAGGAAAACAGGAACTAAACGGGAACATACACGTGACAATGTCAGGTTTTATTGACTTTTTATTTTAATGTATTTATTTATTTTTATCTGTTTACGTATCTTTGTGTTTTATTCATGTAGATCTGTACACTTTTTTTTATCCAAGTTTTTATTTATTTTTGCAATTACAGTGGCGTGAAAGGGAAAGCAGGGGGATAGAAGAAATGGAGTTGGAATATGACTTGAAGTTGCCCCCTAACAGCTCTTAAGTATCCACAGTCCACTGTGCCACAATACTGACGAGTGGAATTGATTTTAAAGTAATACAGCACAAGCAAATTGTTCAAGTGAGATGCTTTTAAGTGTCCTTCAGTGGGCCATTGCTGTCCTCTGATGGTCAAAAACATTAATAATATATTATGGTGGCAGGTAGAGGAGGCTATTGCATTTTCTGAGAGGTGTCATCAAATTTAACTATTGTACACTCTTTTGTATGCTACAAGATAAAAATAGATCACCACTTAAGAGTTTAAAGTAGTAAAAATAAATGATGAAGGCATGATAAAAGTCTCCAAGTCTTTTTTTAATATATGACCTAAATATAACTAACAGACAAAATCCAGATCCTTAGATGTAGTTCTTACACAAAACACATGCCCACATTGAGCAAACAAAGATTCACAACACAATGGAAATGCAAACAGATTTTGAACATTTATTGCCTTTGTTTGTTTGGTTAGTTCTTGGTTTTCTAGCTCAACACTGCTCTCTTGTGGTCAGGAACATTTCCTTTGTGCTGTGGCTTAATTATTTTGTTACAACTGCAACTTTATACAAAATAGAAATAGACAAATGAGAAAAGCTCAACAAGTCTGGCAGAAAGCATGAAAATCACACTATTTTTAGTCACATATTCCTGACTCTAGAACTATGTGATTAGGACAAATACAGTCTCTCATGCATAATTAGGTATTATGTTTATATATGTATATGTATACACACACACACACACACACACACACACACACACACACACACACACGTGTGCCTAAACAGCACATAAATTGGTGTATAAAAGCAGTATCAGCTCATATGCATAAATATAACAATATTTATAAGCTTTAAACTTCAACATCGAGTGAGACATTGTGTTTATATACTTTATATACATACTTTATATTTTCATGTAATGTATCAGTGTTTGGCTCGAGTCTTGAGGTTGTTCGAAATCCATAACTTGAAGATTCTGCAGGTTTGTATCTTGAAATTGTTTCAGGTTGTCTCTGTTTCTTCCATCAACAATATGTATATATATATACACACACACACACACACACACACACACACACACACACACACACGTGTGCCTAAACAGCACATAAATTGGTGTATAAAAGCAGTATCAGCTCATATGCATAAATATAACAATATTTATAAGCTTTAAACTTCAACATCGAGTGAGACATTGTGTTTATATACTTTATATACATACTTTATATTTTCATGTAATGTATCAGTGTTTGGCTCGAGTCTTGAGGTTGTTCGAAATCCATAACTTGAAGATTCTGCAGGTTTGTATCTTGAAATTGTTTCAGGTTGTCTCTGTTTCTTCCATCAACAAGAAGCTTTAATAGTCCTTAAAAGTGAATTCAGATTTAACACTCAGCCAAAAACATATTATTTGTTCACGTTTCATGTTTTTTGTTCTTATTAACATAACAATTGTAGTCACTATATAGAGCTATAACTGTAAGAGCTGTTAAAATATTCTTTAAAAGCGTTAAAAATAGCATACACAGATATTATGGTCAGGATTTAAGCCCATAATGTTCCAGTTTGGAGCCATTGATGTATAATCAAAGGACTCACCTATGATCACAATGATCAGAAGAGCATTTATGAAAGCAGAGATGAATATAATCTGCCAGTGATTCTGACCAATTGTCTTCACCACTGTATGATTCTTGTTCTCTAGATTTAGAGTTGGTTCTGTGCAATCATTGAAAGGGTTTAATATTTAATATTTTGTGTCTAACAATGATTTAGTGTTTAATTTCAGTGAATGGTCACTCACCAGTGATGTACAGTCTGGTGCCGCTGCTGTATTTTGGAGGTGCATCTGTGGTCACACAGTAATAAAGTCCTAAATCATCAAGAGTGGCATTGTTTATGAACAGACGATGTTTACTTTGCACTGAATATTTGTGTTTAAATGTTTTATTGTAGTAAAAAGCAGCTGAAGTTGTAGAAGAGAGTAATATCAGAACCGGGGAATCTGGTAGTTTCAGTAATAACCAGTTAACCTCCTGTACATCAAAATCACAGTTTATAGTCACATTTTGACCCAAATCTGTTGGTTGATCTGTTAAAGTCTCTGCTGCTTGACAAAATATGAGCAGATCTGTGAAATAAAACACACACACACACACACACACACAAACACACACACACACACAATATGGATTATTATGGTCTCAAAAAACATAAATCAACTTATAAAGAAAAAGAAAACATTCATGAAGTACAATAAACTCACAGAGAAGAAGCTGCATGATCTTCAGGAGGTTAAAAGACTTCAGCATGATGCAGCCTTGTTTCTTTCACACGACTTCAGAGCAGCTTTCTTAATAACAGGGGGACTTTAACCACAGTCAAGAGGAAGGGCAGGTTTGCTTCTGATCTAGTGCTTTGACTGTTCGTTCAAAACTCAACTATTGACCTACATATAATCTGTTGTCATTAAAAATGATAATAATAAAATAAAATAAAAATAAAATGTTTAATCTTTATGCAAAGCAACAGGAGCTGAGAAAGCTGCACTGGTCTCTTCACATAGCCACTGGTGCTCTTTGGATAAATTGTTATATGCATTTATCCAAAATCATTTCATAATAGGTTGAATGTCATGGCCAGATCATATTTCCCCCCAAAATGGGGGAAAAAAAAAAAAAAAAAAAAAAAAAACTCCAAGGCACTCATGTGGTGAAATAAAAAGTCTTTAATTCACTGTGCTAAATCATTAAAAAGTAGGAAACGCTTAGATCTGCTTAACAAATGATAATGATTCTGCCCAGTGAATTAAAGGCTTTTTATTTCACCGCATGAGTGCCTTGGAGTTTTTCATTTTCTTAATTGTTCATCTCTAATTAACAGGCAGCATTATGACCCGAGACACAGAGTACAGCCCAGATCTTTCAATAGTGTTATATAAACTAATGTCATGTTTTCTTCAACTGTAGACTACCACTGTCATAAATAGTGATTATTAGAAGTTTATGTGTAATATAATATGTAATTGTCTACAAGCAGTATTTATCCTCAAAGCAAGTTAGAGGGTTAGAGTTAACGAGTACATTTGGATTTGTTATTTTTGCCTTTTTTTTTTGTGGCTCTTTGCAGCTAAATATAGTTGGGGCATGTTATCAAATTTCTTATTTCAAAACTTGACAGTTTGTGGAAATTTGTAGAAAAGAATGGAGAGGGAAGCGTGAAACTCATTTCTCACATTTCTCACAGTATTTATTCATCTTTGTTAATAAATAAAAATACAGCTGTTCATTGTTAGTTCATGATAATAAATGGAACCTTATTGTAAATTGTTGCCATAGTGTTTCGTGTCATTTTCACTTGGTCAAACTTTAAACCACATGATGCATGCAAGTGTATGTGATCATGCTGTTCATCAAGCCACCAAACCAGTGGAAAACTAAACCATGCTTGTGTTAACCACAGACAGAGAGAGAGAAAAAAACTGTGTAGAAGTTCGATGTTATTAAATATGTGTGTGAAAATATTAATAACAATATGCATGCATGCAAAAAAAAATCTCTTTAGTGTGACACGAGCGGATTGAGAATGGCAGACGGAAACAGAGGATCTAAGCGCAAATGTACGTTTATTGGAAACAGAGCAAAAACCAAAACAAGAGAACACAGAGAGCACAGAACAGAGACATGAGCTACTGCGTCAGGGATTGTGGAATGACACAGGAAAAACTACAAAGGACTACAAACATGGTACTAGAAACAGGAAGTACAACAAAAGTCCAGACATGACACAGGGAACATATAACAAAAGCTGCATGAACTTCATCATCTGATCCAGATGAATATCTTCTATATCATTTAAGCATGGGGAAACACTATGAAACCTCAAGCACACAGACAAGAGAGGAAGTCAGAGCTGGGCTTCTCTGATAGCATATCAAGTGTGTAAATATGCCAGAGCTGAAATTCTCTTTGGGAATCTTTAGCCCTGTAATCTGAATGCAGTAGTGACATGTGACAGAATTGCCATTGAACAGATAAAACAGAAGCCATCAATGTGCGTGTCTGATTACCTGTTTATTCAGATGTTTAGTGGATGGAAACCCAGTGAACTGGAACACATTCTGTGATGTTGATCGGGGAGCCTCTGAGCTTGACTAAAAAGTTTGCGGTGGCCTTGCCTCAGAACAAGGAATAAACTACTTTTTTGTTGTCACGTCAAAAATGTACTCCCTGTCCGCCAATCTTTAACATGTTTGCTATGAAATATTGATTTTGGAGTGAACTATTCTTTGAGTTTACTCTGAAAACAGCTGTTTTCTGAGAGAAGTCAGGCACTACTTTGAGACAGGTTTGAATAATTTTACGGCACTACACATATGATTTTATGGGATCCGAGACGTCGTAAAATTGAAAGCGTTTCATTTACACAATTTGATTAGTTCTGGCAATCTGACAGATGTTAAGCACTAACAGTGTCCCTACTTCCCCTCCCGTTTCATCTGAAGCTCTCCGTTTTAACCCTTTTTAACAATATATTTATAAATTATATAAGCACTTAAGTCATGATCATCAGGTATGCAATATTATTCTTTTAATATCACGCAGCTTTCCTATAAAAATAGGCTACAATAAATGGAAATAAACAAAAACTGAATAAACATAACTTGCAGGAAAGAGGCCTAAATGATAATGCGAAAAAAAAGAATAAACTTAAGTATCATTATAGCACGCAGACCACCTGATAGGCTGGTGGATAAATATTATCAATATGCTAAATGATAACATTCAAAATGATCTGAGACTAAGATAGATGAGCTCAAACTGCCTCATGCAGTTGTGTTTTTTTACTAATTTATTACTTTTGTAGAGTTTGAATACCCTACAAAAAAATTTTCTGACATGTTTGAATACTTTTGACTCCACCCGGACTGCTGGTTGAGGGGTTGAACAGTAATGACTAACATGTTTGAACTGTATTTAAACAACTACACATTCAGATATTGCAAGTCTACATCCACATTAATCCAGATAAGATCTAGACTTTGGTTTCAGACCTTCTCCATCCACACTAGCACATGCAGGCCATTTTCAAATATTTTCCAAAAGTTGTTGAAAATGCTAAAATTACCTTACTGAGTGTATGTTAAACATCATAAAGCTCACCGAGATCTAGCCTAAAGATAGACTGGTAAATACGTAGTTTCTGACATTCTGGGCCCAGTTGCAACAAGCCTCTTATGCTAAAAAAGCACAGGATCGCGCCACTTTTATTTTCTCATTTACTTCAACTAGACCCATAAAAATTAGACGTAAGCCAACATTTGACACAATTGTGAAAGTCACGAACATGCTTGCCTACACGTTCATGGATTAAAATCCCAAATGTCCCAAATTAAATGGAGCCTAACAATCGCAAACAAATTGTAATTATTCTCAAAGTTTTCCACAATGCCCCACAACGCAGCCAACTAAAAACACATTTTCTGCCCATAGGCTACAATGCCAAGGTCACACTCCAAAGAGAGAAAGGGAATGCGAAAACCAGATTTTCTGGAATATAGTATAATTTCTATTTCAAATCAATGTAAAAGATAACCATAAATGCACAATGAACTATTCAAAAACAAATAAAGATAATTCCCCACCTGCCATTGGAAAATTTTCTATTTGCCAGATCATGTGCACTGTAGAGAAGAGGTGTGTGATCAAACTGTAATTTACTCCCACAAGAATCACTTCCTTATCATATTTCTCATGTATAGTTAGTCCCTCCCTCACAACAGGTTGTTTACATTCCTTATCAATCGAGTGATTTACTGTAGAAGTGAAAGATATTTAAGTGTGAATCGTGTCCAGTCATGTCTTTTGGGTCATATTTCACACCAGAATAATTGTGCCATTATTCAACAACCTACATCTCACTGAAATAAAATGTCAATAAAATGTATTTCCAGACACAAATCCAAAATAATTGTATGAATATCTTTGCTTAAGATAACAAACTATTAAACCAAATGAGTGTCACTATAACTTAATAAAGCACAAGCCACTGCTCAAATAGGACACCTTTTAATTATCCGATCTGTGCTGTCCTCTGGTGGTCAATAACAGTAAGAGTCTTTTTGAACCATCCACTCTTTGACCTATCCATGTTTGTTCAGTTTCATATAAGTTGGAGAAAGATGGCCACTTAAGAACAGTGTAAGTTTTTATTTAATTATAGTTTATTCCATTTATTATTTTCCATGAGGTCCACTTATAATGTTAAGAGTTTGTGTTTATTGACCTCACTCTTTATGACCCTTGTTTCCCATTGTGTCATTATTAAAAGAAGGAAAAGAAGATTCATGTTAAAGGAATAGTTCACCCAAAAAGAAAATTTGCTGACATTTTACGCACTCTCAGACCATCCACGATGTAGATGAGTTTGTTTCTTCATCAGATTTGGAGATATTTAGCATTATAACGATTATGATTAGTCATTACATCACTTGCTTAGCAAAGGATCCTCTGCAGTGAATGGGTGCCGTCAAAATGAGATTCCAAACAGCTGATAAAAACATCACAAAAACATTAGGGTGAGTAAATATTTCATATATGATAGGCAACATGTTTCCTTAAGAACAATTGTTGGTGTATACCAGGCATCAGGCATTTTTTATAATTTTTTTTATTTCTGCCATGATCATAGTTAAATGAAAACAATTAAAAGTTATTTTAAGTAGTCTAATAAATGTTCAAATTGATAGCTTTGTAATGTTGAATGGCTAATCAATGGTTAAATATTAGGGGAAAAACTATTTCATAGGGACATCAGAGTGATACTGACCTTCAGTCATAAAAAAGATGTCATTATACAAATATTAAAAATATACTGCCTTTATGTTGTTTCTACATCAATTTGAAGATTGAATGTGAAATTATTACAATGTAAAAGTATTTAAAAAAAAAAACAATTTTAGGTGGAATTAATCGCGATTAATTTCAGAAAAAATGTGCGATTAATTAGTTTTTTTTTTAATCGATTGACAGCACTAAATATATATATATATATATATATATATATATATATATATATATGCTGCTGTAAGGACCAGTGCACCTGGTGACTACTTCACTGTTTTGTGTGCGCTGCCATTTTGCTCTATTTGATGTTTGGTTCATTGCAGATTCCCACATTTTTCCCGCTCTTTAAAAACCGCACAAAAACATAATCCTTTTGATCTTTTCTTCAAAAAATTCACAAATATCTAACCTTTCATTGGGTGGGGGGGGAGATTATAAATCTCTTTTTTTTTTTTTTTTGTGATTATCATGAAATTATCCAGCCATGACTTCCTGTTTAACAGGAATATAAATATGAGGAACACAAAGGCCAAGTTCCCTTGATCATCCATCACAAAGAGTAAAACCAAAGAATGTAATTCTGATGTGCAACAACAGATTATTAAGCTTCATGAGAAAGTGGATGTAAGAAAACATCTAAAGCAGTGGTCGGCAACAGGCGGCCCGCGGGCCAAAACTGGCCTGCCAGCAATAATATCTGGCCCGCCCGCAATCAGATTATTTTGATAGCGGCTGGTTCTGAAATAGATCTGTCATGACAGCAACAGTTACTCACAATCACTTCGTCTTTAGTGATTTTGCCTTCAAAATAAAAGTATGACAACATTTTTGCAGTAATGTTTTATTTTGAGATGAATTGAGAGCTTTTAATTTGAAAAGCAGCAACAAAACAGCGACAACTTCGTTGCAGATAAGACACACTGGCTTTGCATTCACAAAACTAGGTAGGATGAACGCATAGTTGTCTTTCCATTCTTCTTTGTATGCCCAATTTTCGCTGTCAACATTGATAGTACAATTTTCTCTCACCAGCTATCTTAAATGTTAACATCACTCTGCACACGATGTAATAGCGTACCTCCAGCACACAAAACTATTTAAAAAAATGCAGTTTAGTAGGGCTGGGTATCGATTCAGATGTGCCGGTTCGATTTCGATTCGCAAGCGCTCAATTCGATTCTCGATTTCTTTTTATTACATTCAGTAAATATAGTTTTAATACAAATGCTATTGATATTTCTAAAAAATTAACAGTAAACATCAGTTTACAAATGGTGAATTTATAAAAAGAACTTAAGAGCCACTGGCCTTTATCTTAAACCTATTCTCTTTTTGTATAGGGTCCTTTTTTAAACAATAATACGGCAATGTAAAATTTTTCTGGTAATCAGATGAAGGCATAAAACATTAATTTAATTAGTAGTAGCATTGTTGTTACATTGAGTCTTAACACTGCTAAATAGTAATATATTTCTGACACAGTTTCTCCACGTTAAAATAAACTTTTTTTTTGACGGGTTGCTGTGAGGAACTTGCAGCTGCTGTGTATGTGATATGACGGTAGTTTTGTCAAATTAAACGGTAAAATGCTAATGAAGTGACTCTCAGAGCAGCTGGGGATGATATTCGTGTATTCATATCATCATAGTGAGACGACAACACCTGAAAACACCGCGAGCATCGTCCGTGCTTTAGTAAGTGTGTAGTAAACAAAACAGTACGTCGCACCATCCGCCATTCATTCATTCATTCATTGCGGAAATCATAACAGTATCTCCGCTATAAGCATGGAATGAATGACAGGCTTTCTGTTGTAACATTGCGCAAGGTAAATAAGAGGGTGACATCTAGTGGAGAAGACTAATGAAAAAAATTCACACTAATCAGATCTTGTTTTAAATCCGGAAAAGATCGATTTGCGGCTTTTGAGAATCGATATCGAATCAAGCAGCATGAGTGCACCCGACCCGTTCCAGGAGATCGTGGATGCCCTCAAACGGATACTCACTCCTGCCATTGTCACACCACCTGTCACGCCCGTCACCAACGCCTCTTCCTCTTCCACGACAGTACTTACCGGTCCCATTGCCAGACCAGCGCCCTTCTCTGGCTCGGCTGAGGAGTGCAACGGATTTCTGCTGCAGTGTTCGCTCGCACTGGAGGCTGGAGGGCATGTAATCGTGGCATGCCCCATTCGCCCGCCACGACCTATGGTGAGTGTCATCAAGCCTTCAATAGTCAATATGCAACCCCTCACCACTGTTGTAAAACTTATTGCGTGTATCTCCTTTCCAGTACACGCCCTCCTCGACTCTGGCTCAGCCAGGAACTTCATCTCCGGGAATCTCTGCCGCCAACTCAATCTCCCAACCACGACCACCAAGACCACCTACCAGGTCCAATCGGTAACTGGAAAACCTCTCAGCCGAAGGCATGTACGCCACAGCGTGGGTCCGCTACTCTTGCAAGTTGGCCAGTTGCATGAAGAAACACTCCATCTCCTGGTTCTGGAGGAATCCACCGCTGGATTCTTGGGGCGTCCTTGGTTGGTGCAACACGACCCTACCATCTCTTGGAGAACTGGTGAGGTCCTGAAGTGGGGCAGTACCTGCTTTCCTGACTGTTTTCCTCATCTTCCTCAGCCATCACCCCTGCACTCCGAGGCCCTCACACTCTGCTCCACCTCCATTGAAAGTCCAGTCGAGAAACAGTCAATCGACATTCCAGCCTGTTATGCCCCCTTCAGTGACGTGTTCTGCCCGAAGAGGGCCTCCCAGTTACCTCCGCACCGGCCATGGGACTGTGCTATTGATCTGATACCGGGTGAGCCAGTGCCTCATGGAAGGATTTATCCCTTGTCACTCCCGGAACAGAAGGCCATGGAGGAATACATCGAAGAGGCTTTACAGCAAGGTTAAATCCGCCCTTCCACGTCCCCTGCTGCTTCCAGTTTCTTCTTCGTGGCTAAGAAGGACGGGGGTTTGAGGCCCAGCATCGACTACCGGGCACTTAATAAGGGCACAATTATACATACTGCGGAGCATTATGGCGGCATACTACACATCGTTACCAGTCATAGGAAATGCAGGCTATTTGTGTGACGACAACTACAAACATAACAAATCAGCCTCTCTTGTTAATGGACAAAATTCCTTTTAGCAATGAGACAAGCCTACCTGTGAACCATCGTGAGCGTCCAACGCACAGCAGCCGGAAAACCAGAAACAACGATCCTGGCAGTAACAAGCACATTGATATTACCATCCCCTGTATCTTTTGACCGAGCAGATATTCCCTAAATTTCTCCGCCATTGCCCACTTTAATGCCAAAAATTCCAATTTCATGTAACTATAATTCGCCATATTGCGTTCTGCGGACCTCAAACCACGGCTTGCAAAGGCGATGGGTCTTATCTTACCACTGGGCGACTGCCTCAATTTTCTTCGGATCTGTGGAAACACCCTCAGCTGAAATGACATGCCCCAAATAAGCCACCTCTGAACAAAATAAATTGCACTTACTTAACTCAGCCTTAAGGCCTTCACGCTGTAACTTGCTCAAAGCAAGTTCCAGACGCTCCTAATGTCGTGCAACGGAAGATGAAAAAATTACTATATCATCAAGGTACAGCAATAGTGATTGGCTCTGCTGGTCGCCAAATAACCGCTGCATTAGGCGCTGGAATGTGCCAGGCACATTACAGAGGCCAAACGGCATGCGATTCCATTCAAATAAACCAAATGGCGTACAGAAAGCAGTCTTAGATCAGTCTTGTTCACTGACAGGAACTTGATTGTACCCGCTAGCTAGATCTAATGTAGAGAAATAGCGGGCACCTGTCAGTGAATCCAAAGACTCCTCTATACGGGGGAGGGGAAACGCATCCTTCCTAGTCTTCGCATTCAGTTGACGGTAGTCTTCTCACATGCGTAAACTACCATCCTTTTTCTCAACGAGGACTATAGGTGATGCATAAGGGCTACAACTCTCACGTATAACCTTAGCCTCCAGCAAGGTATTGATATGGGCCTTCATGACCTCGTATTCTGACGGAGGTATACGACGGTAACGCTGCCGAACAGGGACATTATCCAGCAATGGGATGTCATCCGACAACAAATTGGTATAACCCAAATCCTCTTCATGTGCTGAGAACACAGATTGATATCGAAAAAGCAAAGCTCTGGCCTGCTCTTGATCCTCAGGTAACAGCATAGACAAATCTGTAGATTTCAGCTGTTCCTCAGCTTTAGGTCCTTCCTGAAACACCTGGGCATTAACAGTAGCTGCAACCGTTTTAACCTCAGTAATCCCTGATGGTAAACTAACTACATAGACACTAGTTATGGTGCCTAAATGAGTACGTGGATACAATACAATGTCAGTGGTACCCACATTGACCACTGGCACAGAAGCAGTACCTCGATTTACCCACACCAGTGAGAGCGAAGCCAATAATCCAGCTGGCAGGCCAAATTCAGGGGGCTCAAAAAGCACAGTGTCATGCAAAAACTGCTCAGAACAAGTTGCCATAACCAACTGTAAAGTGCCACATGGGATGCGCCATACCTTACGACCGCGTACTTTAACTGACCCCACATGGGTCAAACGAGGATGGGAACATACCTCATGACAGTATTGAAAAGCCTGTGTTACGATACTTGGCACCGGAGATAACGAAGGGGATTCAAAAAGAGCAGGTCCATGCTGCCCGAAGAGCTCCTGATAGCATCGGCTGAGAACATTCATTCCCAAAACTCCCGGCACCTGGGAACACAAGCCACCAGGAGGATCTCGAACAACCAGCACCCTGCATTTCAGCACTAATCTGCCACAGAGTTCGACATCCAATTCCATATATCCAATATAGGGGATGTCCAACCCATTAGCAGCACGAAGTTGCAACCATTGACATGACCTAAGACGATCCTAACCCCATGGTTCAAACTCTTGCAAGAAACAACTCTGTTATATTAGACACCATGGAGCCAGTATCTATAAGGCAGGGCACCTGGATCCCACCAATACAAACCACCAAATGGGGGCACGACGACATCAATGATGATACCGAGGTAGAAGCCTGAAAAATCGACTGCTGTGCATTAGCCCCCCCAAACCCAGCCACAGGAGGGGCTGTACGAGAAGATGGAGGGTGAGGGGGAACACGTTCCCCATCACAGTCCCTAGCAAAATGTACCGGCTGCTGACATCTTTGACAAATTACAGAATTAGCACGGGAAGGTCGGTTCTGCAGATGTGGAGAATAGCTACGTGCCCGAGGGGCTTGACTGCACCCAGCGGCTGCTTTTAGCCAGACCGCACTTTTAGAGAGCTGATCCAATTGAGCTTGCTGTGATTTCAGCAATTCTCTTAGATCACTTAATGTGTGTGGAGGCGCCATGAGTAGCTGATGATGACCCCCCTTGTACTCCATACTGCAAAGCAGGAATAACAGGAACAGACTGACTTCGACGGCGAACGCCATCAGGGCACCAGCACTGGTGGGTGGGGGCACAGCAACAGGAACTTCTGCGACACCAAAAGAGGCATCATTTGGCACAGACAAATTGGATGCACGTTCTTGGCGCAATTTCTCATTATCAGCTTTTAACTGTGCCACTAACTCCCTTAGTTCTTGCAACTCCCCCTCCATCACAACACACTACTTACCAATTGCAGAGGGAAAACCCAACCAAGAAGGCCTGCCCGAGCTGACAGTCACTGCTGCTTTGCCTTTAAAAAAAAAAACAAATCAAAATACACCCATGTCTCCAAAAAAAAAAAAAAAAACCCCAACCACACAATCTTATAACAAGATCAAACAAAACAAAAACAGAAACAAAACAAGCTCGCCCCAATCAATGGCAGCCCTGCCGACAACGCCAGATGTGGCAAAGGCGGTCAAATTTAAAGTATTTACAAAACTAATATCCAACTATTAATCGACTACGCCACCCGGAAAACACCGGGAAATAACAACCTTACCAAAGGCACATAGGTTCGCTGCCAAGACAGGGTGAGCATGGAGACGTGGACTGGAAATATAAAGACAAGCACTTTATTGAAATACAAAAGTAAAATACACAATACATTAATTCTACACAAGGTCTCAATCACCAAAACACAATTCCAAATTATACATACAGATACACAAAAAAAACAATAGAAAGGAAAGGAGGTGGCCAGCAGGAGTCCTCAGCCTTCCACCCAACTCGAAAACAAGAAGAAAAAAAAAAACACACACGTGAATGCACAGCAAACTTATTAAATCACAACACTGTGTACACACCAGTACATTACAATCACAGCTGGGCTCTCCCACTATACAGATTGACTGAAAAATACAATACAAAAGAAATGACAAAATACAGAAAAAAAAATTACACCAAAACAAACCAAAAAACAAACAAACAGATAGTTAAATATCTGCTCAAAGAAACAAATAACTCAGGCACAACCACAATACAAACACACCACACACTCACACATACACGCACGCATGCACGGCATAAACACAAACTCACGAACCGTAACCAAATAAACCAAGATGAGACCCAGGCAAAACAGCAGCGCCTTCACAGCAGTGGATGTATTCTGCCCCAAACTAACAATCACAGAAACCCTTGCACGTGCAGTTACCTGCCGAACATAGAAAAGTGAGTTACTCACAATAAACTGGGAATTAAAAACAAGGGAACTCACAATTATACATACTGCGGGAGCGTTACGGCGGCATACTACACATCGTTACCAGTCATAGGAAATTCAGGCTATTTGTGTGACGACAACTACAAACATAACAAATCAGCCTCTCTTGTTAATGGACAAAATTCCTTTTAGCAACGAGACAAGCCTACCTGTGAACCATCGTGAGCGTCCAATGCACAGCAGCTGGAAAACCTGAAACAACGATTCTGGCGGTAACAAGCACATTGATATTACCATCCCCTGTATCTTTCCGCAAATTTGCAGCTTCATCGCTACTACATCTACCGTCAATTCACAATGGAAGGATCCACAAAAAGGGGCGGTACCACTGATGGTGCGTCCCAAACCACAAAACACTCTCGTTTTTATAGTCCCCACAACGAGCTCTGACAGGTTTAAAGTTCCAGTATGACCCCAGCCAATAGCATAAGGGTTATACCACCCTGCTTCATATATACAGGTGGAAAGACGACTTCCCTTACTGATCACGTCTCTTGCGCGGCGGGATGTTGGACTCATGAAAAATAATCACGTAGTTTGTATTCACCAAAACTGATTTACTGAAGTAAAAAAACAGACGGAATTGGCGTTAGCACGAGCGCCGCTTTCTGTGAGGCGGGAGCGACGAGCCGGCAGAGGATTGCGCAGCCTTCCTCGAACAGTTATGTTCACAATTTCTGATTTACTTAGCGTATACTGCGTGAGGGGGGCTGTGATTGGATGATGACAGGTATCGGTGATCATTCTCAAGTGATCAGCACTGCTGCTGTTGTATCAGTCAGTGGTTAGATCAGCGTAGCAATCAAAAAACGGGACAAGGGAAGTCACGTACGGGACAAATCAATTAGGCCCAAAATACGTGACAGTTGGCAATCCTAATATATATATATTTTATGTATAATAAATATTTTACATGACAGGTTTTACTCTAAAATTGGTATACAATTAAAGCCTTATGTCTAAATAAGTTATGTTCCAAATTTGAAGTTGATATGAAAAAAATTGAGGTTCCTGTGAGATTTTATTTAGGGCATTATACCACAAACAGCCACCGGGTGCCATCCAAACTCCATTGAATATTTTTAATGCATTTTTCTGTCATAAATGTCTAGATTTCTCTGTCAATATTACTTCTATCTCAAAATATATATGGAATCCTGAGACTCAGACCTTTCCAATGATATGTTTTTTGTCAAGATTATAAAAAGGTTTGATTCTAAAAGACCGTAATGCATTTTGTAATATGACACTTGACACTGCCCACTAAGGGGGAGGAGACCGCCAAAAGATTTTAAAGTACCATTTCCATAGTAACACAATGTCCGATTTCAAAATGGTTTTCACAGGATGAATCATGGGCTTCTAAGCTTTCAAATGATATATAATTTATGATGATTACTAAAAGATTTGATAGAGAAAAAGGACAACAACCAAAAAGAGTGCCAAGCATCCCACAGGTGGGACGGTGACAGTTAAGGGCTTAGATTTGAATGATAGAATTTATTTGTATGTTTTTGTTTTTGGTTTTTGGCAAAAAAAAAAAAAGAATTTTGATTGCAGACTCAAAATCTGAGATAATGTTGAGGGTCATGTGAGATCACTGCGGTTCTCAATATAAAAAAATATTCTGAGAAGACTATAAGAAAAAGTAAGCAGACCATCAGAAAAAAGACAGAATGCAAAGCACAAATCAAACCTCAAAATATACAATATAGTATTTTTTAATTGTTAATTCTACAAGCTAAATAAAAAATAAAATAAAACAAGCAAAAATCAATTGAGGGACAAAAATTAAACATTAGTTGTATGAAACAGTGCAGATATTATGTTACATGTATCTATATAGCATAACTTACATAGAACTCATTTTTCTATGTTATGTACTCAAAATCAACTATAAATTGGCTAATTTATAGCTCAGACTTATAGAGAAATCTACAAAGTGTCATGTTCTGTTTTTGTCTCTTTGTTTTTATGTTCATGTTTCCTGTTTTAAGTTCCTGTTTCCTTGGTTAGTTTGGTTTCTGATTATGTCATTTGTTTCTAAGGTTGTATATTTCTCTCAACTGTGTCTTCGTTGCTAGTTTACTCTATATATGTTTTCTGATCTCCTGTGGTTTGCCTGGATTCCCAAGTGTTTTTTTTCCATTCAATAAAGAAATACTGCTGCAAGTATCCTCTTAACTGCTTTCGTTAAACCACATCGTAACATAAGAATAATATGGAGCTAGCAGCAGTATCCCTACATCCAGAGGCCCCCTTTATCAAGGAGGGTGGCCACAGGAAGATTTCGTGGAAGACTTTCTAGAACTCTGCCATCAGGTTTGTTGGAACGAGGGCATGTTGACAAAGTCCTCCTCCAATCTATGACAACCAGTGGTCCTCAAAGACCAACAGTTAGAGTCCACTCCTACCACTGGCCCAGAGCTCCAGTAGTTAAATCCCACCCCACAAGGTATTCTTCATATGACATCGGTCCTATCCTGCCTCCTAGATTCCCTGGCTCCATCCGGTTTCTTGAACCTTCCTCCTTTGCTGGTTCCGTCCAACCTGGGACCTTTGTCTCCGCTGATCCCACCCAGCCTTCTAGCTCTTTTGTCTCTGCTGGTTCCGCAGAGCCTCAAGGATCCTTTGTCTCCAAGCTCCTACTTCCCTGCTGGTTCCTCCCAGCTCCCCGGCTCTGCCTCTGATCTCCTGGTTCCCAGCTCTTGGTCCTCTGGGCCCAAGACTCTGCCTCAACCCATCAATCCATCAGCTCCACCATGGGTCCCCACTCCCTCAGCTACACCTTGGTCTGTCAGCCCTCCAGCTCCACAGGTGTCGTCATCTTCTCCCTCCACTTCGGTGTTAGTTTTGTTTATGGAACCAGGAGTGACCTACCGAGAGGGGATGTAATGTCATGTTTTGTTTCTGTTTAGGACTTTCTTCGTCCCTTTGTTTTTATGTTCATGTTTCCTCTTTTTAGTTCATGTTTCCTTAGTTTCATTGGTTTATGATTATGACATTTGTTTCTATGCTTATTTTATCACTTGTGGTCTTGTTTTCTTTTCATTTAATAAATGTTTAGTTTTCATTTAAAGACAGCCTGCTGTAATATATTTTCTAATCTCTTTTCATTGAACTGCACTGTGACAGAAGAATGGACCTTTTGAGGCCCAACTCCTGTCCCTTTATCAAGCAGGGCAGGCACTGGAGGAATTTATGGTGGACTTTCTAGAAATTTGACATCAGGTTTGTTGGAATGAGGGCATCTGGTTTGTTGGAGCAGGCTTGACAACCAATGGGGAATACCAGTTGCTCGACTGAACAAAGGATCTGGACCATTTTGATATGGAGCTAGTAGCAGTATTTCAGGAGGATTTCATAGAGGACTTTCTAGAACTTTTCCATCAGGTTTGTTGAAATGAGGGCATATTGACAACGTCCTCCTCCAATCTATGCCAATGGGGAATACCCGGGACTTTGCCTCAGCCCATCAATCCATCAGCTCCACCATGGCTCCTTGATCTCTCAGCTCCACCTTGGTCTGTCAGCCCTGCAGCTCCACTGGTGTCCCTCGTCCTCCTGGGGACCCCAGCTCCATCATAGTCTTCTTTTCCTGCGGTGTCACCATGGTTCTTCAACATGACTGACTTCGCCTCATTCTTCTATGGAGCAAGATTATTCTCAATAATAATTCATGCAAAAGACACGATGCACACATGCGTAGCCCAATTCACATGCATAAAACCTAATTCATGTGCGAGAAAAAATCAATATATTCACAAAAACCAATTCACGTGCCCAGAATAAGAATATATATTCATAAAATGCATTTCATTTGGAACTGTAACTCTTTAAAAACAGTAATGTTGCAACCCATTCATTTTGACAGATTTTTGAAGTCATGCATTATTACTACATTCATTTTAGAATAGTACCCTATGACCTTGTACATGTTCAAGAAGTAAAGCTTTGTTATGCATTGTTAACTGTTCTTGCTATTGTTCTCTTTCTTTGTCAGAATTAAAACTTTCAAAACAAGTCGATGGTAACAGTTGCTGTATAAATTTTTGAAATTTATTAAAGTTTAAATTGTATAAAAATTTTCTAAATACATTAAAATGTCCATGAAATGGCCTGACCATGATAAATTGTATTGTACCTGTAACATGAAATATGAATTGACAATTATGAAGGAGTACAAACGTAGCACAGCTAAATATAAGTCTCTTGCATAGGTCTGAGATTGGCTTGATACCAGTTTGATGCTGTGCTACAAGTTCTTCAGTCAGCGGGTATTCAAACCTCAATTACACTGAATGGCTAAATCTGAATGGGGTTTCAGATTTAGGGGCTGAATGGGATCATGGGTAGGCTGGACAGTGGCCACCCAGATGTTTGTTTTGCTCACCCAAGCATCTGAGTGATTGTAACTGTGTCGGAAGGGCACTGTACCTAGCATTGCTGCACAAAAACAGAGCAATGAGCATAATTCCGTCTTCATTTTGGCCAATATATGGGACATTGTGGTTAACACAAGACAGCTGCATTTTTGGCAACACTATCTGTATCCATAGCAGCCGCTGGCTTACACTGGTCACGTTAGTGAGTGTGTCTAAAAGACGATTTTACTTCTAATTTTTAAGTAAACATGCAAAAATAAAACAATACACCTTTACTAGACTAATTAACTGAAATCAAACAATCAGCTGCACATTTCTCTGCTGAATCGTAACTTGTACTGTGGTCTCGCGCTGATGACGTAACATCCAGGTAGGCACGGCCAGGGCACACGCTTCATACACCCAACAGTGGGTTATGATTGGTTGATTGACGGGCTCAAATCTGATTGGCTAAAGAGTGTGAGTGACCCGTGTGGGAGGAGCTCACTGTCAGGAATGTTTCAAAAATACACACACACAAATCAAAGGCGATTCACACACGAATGGCGATTTGCACATTCACAGTCCATGATAAATTCGCGAATTTGAAAATTTAAAAAAACATTGTACACAGCTGTACATCTGTTAATTTTGTTTTGCATTTGTGAAACATATGTTCGTCTTCTTCTCGGCTTTGGTCTTCATGCGGCAATGAGGCTAGACTGCTCCATACCGCCTCCTAGTGTTCCGACAGACAGGGTCAAATCTGATTGGCTAAAGAGTACGAGTGTGCCGCGTGGGAGGAGTTCGCTGCCAGAAAGGTCTCAAAATTCACACACAAATCCAAGGTGATTCACATTCACAGCCCATGATAAACCCGTGAATTTTTAACATTCAAAAATTTTGTACACAGTTGTACATCTGTGAATTGTGTTTTGCATTTGTGAAACATATTTTATGAATATATATTCTTATTTTGTCCACATTAATTGATTTTTGTGAATATATATATTTTTTGCGCACGTAAATTAGGTTTCATGCATGTGAATTGGACTACGCATGTGTGCATTGTGCCTTTTGCGTGAATAATTATTGAGACTAATCTTGCTCCGTAGTCTTCCATCACACCTCCGCCCTGGGCATGGTGGAGCCACATCCCTCCAGCTCCATCTGGATTTGTCACCTTGCTGATTCTGCCATGGCCTCCTCCACTGCTGGCTCCACCCTGGTCTCTCACTCCTCCAGTTCCCTTATGGTCTCTTCCTCCACCAGCCCCCATTTGGTGTCCCAATCACCAAATGCCTCACCAACCAGATTTTCATCCCGGAGGTCTTTGCCCACCTTCCTAACCTTGTATTAGCTATCATCACCTCCTCCCTCCACTTCGGTGTTAGTTTTGTTTATGGCACCAGGAGTGGCCTACCGGGAGGGGGTGTGATGCCATGTTTTGTTTCTGTCTTTGTTTTTATGTTCATGTTTCCTGTTTCCTTGGTTACCTTGGTTTCTGATTATGTCATTTGTTTCATATGGTTGCTCATTTTATCACATGTGTCTTTAGTTGCTAGATTAGTCTGCATATTAATATCCCTCAGTTTCAGTTGTTATTTGTGCTTTCTTGTTGCTTTAAAGGCAGACTGCTGTAAATAGATTCTCTAAACCATACTGTAACATAAAGTTAAAGTGAAGCTAACTTGATAAATAATATTTGGAACAAATGTTCTGAGAAATCCAGATTTTTATTCATTTATTTTTTTGTAATGAACTATATTACAGTTATGTTATTTTATACTGAATGGATTGTGATAAATCACATTTTAACTGTTTTACGTAATGTATATGTGTTTGGGTTGAGTCTTGAGGTGGTTCAATATCCATAACTTGAAGCTTTTGTAGGTCAGAATTTTGAAACTTCTGCACTCTCTCTGGTTCTGTTGCTTCCATGAACAAACAACTTTAATAGTCCTTAAAAGTGACAAAGTGAATTTAGATTTAACATTAAAGCAATAGTTCACCCAAAAATGCAATTCTGTTATTATTTAGTCACACACAAGGTATTTGGAGCTGACAGCTTGGAAAAAAAAAAAAAAAAGACCAATAATAAAAATGAAGACCAGAGTTAATTACATGAAGGGAAGTAAATGAATTTTAATTTTAAAAATCCCTTTAAAATTAAATCTGTCTTTTTTTTTTATTAACAAATAAAGCCACACTTATATAACTTTATAAAGTTATATAATAAATAATTGTCTCATTAAAAAGTTACAATTAATTTAATATTTTATTTGACCTAACAGTTTCGTCAAATATTGCCTTATTTAGTTATATATAATCTTTAATAACTAATTTTTTAGGGGACTATCATGTGAAGCATGATGTTTGCATATTGTTTGTTTTTAATTTTCACAATGTTTTGCAAAGAGCAAGTCTTTTACAACTATATGTATAGTAGTGCAGTCATTCACTGCTGGTTTACTTCAACAAGTGGTGTCCCAACACAGTACCAAAATCTTTAAAATTAGATATTGACATTTTTTAATATCACCAAGAACTGCACAGGCCCAACAATATGCAAACTGATTAACATGACACATGCTGAATAGAAAAACTGATTTATTAGAGTTTGAGACTTTGATGTCATCATCAAAATATAGGAAGCTTTTTCTTTTTAAAGTTAATGAGCCTATTAATTCAAATTATATAGACGGTTAGTTTGGTTACCATTTCACTTTGTTAAATTTAGCATGGTTTTTTTTTTCTTTTTACAGGTGTACTTGAACATATATGGTCCATTTTTGGGTCGCAACCCAAAGCCATTGCACATAGCATTCATCTCAATGATAGTTGGTCAGAAGTTGCTGGAAGAAATTAAATCATAAGTTGAATGTCACTTTCTGCAGCAATGATAATTACTGTACTTCCTGGTTCTGAGACACAGACGGTTTTGCTGAGCATTTCATAATAGTCATGAGAAACTGAGAAATAAAATGGGTTCAAGTAAATCTGTTTATTATTTATTATTATTTATTTATTTTTTTTGTCAGGCAAAAAGGAAACATTCATCCAACTTCACTTGGAAAAAAGTTTAAACCGCCTGTCTATATGCATGCAAAGGTTTATGTTTATTTCATGTATCAGCTGACCAAACCAGTGGAACATTTCTTTCGCATGAAACCAAAGTTAGGCTAACCACAAAAGAGAGCTGTGCAGAAGTTTTAATATGTAAGAAGCAAATTATTAAAAACAATTAACATGCAAGCCAAAAATAAAAAATATAAAAAATAACTTTACTATATTTATTAAGCTTTAATCATGTGATTTCCACTCTAGCTGTATAAAAAGTTCTGCAAAACATGAAAAAGTAACACAAACTTGCAAGCGTAAGCGGCTGTAACACACAGAAACCACATTGCCATATAGTTTACATTAACTCTCATTGCTCGCATGAACATCTTAGAGAACTTAAAGAAAAAAAAAAGATTATTTTTGAAATGGTCTGTATAAGAATAATAATACTTAAAGGGGTCCTATTATGCTTTTTCACTTTTTCAACTTTAGTTAGTCAGTAATGTTGCTGTTTGAGCATAAAAAAGGTCTGCAAAGTTACAAAGCTCAAAGTCCACTTCAAAAGGAGATATTTTATTTAACAGAAATCACTTTTCAAAAACTACAACGAACGACTCGTTTGGACTACAACGCATAATTTCCGGGATTTGTGATATCACAAATATCGACGAATGGGACTAGACCTGGTTGAGCTGCACTAGATTATGTCGGAGACACGCTAGCTTTCCCAAAGCAGATGAACTTAGAGTGGTTACAATCATCCGGGTTTAAATCACGCTCAAATTGATTTGATTTTGAAGCAATATTTACACTGAAGCTCGCAGGTGGCTATGGTTAGGGGCATAACATTTCCCGACCAGGCGCCGAATCACAACACACACTGGCCCAGCTAACCAATCACAACACACACTGGCCCAGCTATGAGAGCCTGTTCTAGTACACCCCCAAAACAACATCAAGACTTTGTAAAAGAGCATAATTGGACCCCTTTAATACAAGCGTATAGCATTATATTAGAATCTATATATATTTAGATTAAACACCATTTCCACAAAAAAAAAAGTCTGATTTAGTTTATTAAACAAGACTAATTTACTTAGTCTTTACTTAAACAAGACTTTTGTTACTCTGTGGTCTAAGCAAAAACAATGAGAAAAATGGAAAAAGAACAATATTAATAATACGTTTTAATTGGGTAAAGACATTTATATGTAGATACAATTTATAAAGTTGTTTTTACAGTTTTTACTGGCTGCAGAAGAGAGTAGGTAGTCTGGTCCTGGTCTGGTCCTGGGCAAGGTCTGTTTCTTCTGGAGAGCTTAGAGAAATCAATGTCAGCATACTGAAAGAAGAAGATCATACAAATGAATGGCCGTATACTGTATGTAAGACAGAATGCACAGTCAGATGGTCATATTCAGAAAATAAACCATGACAGGTTAATCAGGACCATGATTGTCTTGTATCATACTGAAAGATGAGAAGAAAGAGAGATGTAAAACTAGCACAACAATCAAATATACAGTTTAGCAGTAATTATACAAAAATATTTGACCAGAATGTTGCGACTGACCAATCAGAATTGGGTATCCCAGACGGTTTGTGCACTAAGTTTTTAAATGTATTTTTCTAACACACATTTCATGTAATTTATTTAATATACTATTTGAAGTTGAAATGATTTACTTGGATTAGCAACAACTAAAAGATAACTATCAAATCACTAAGTAACCTATGAATACAAGAATAACCAGGACAGGTTAAAATGTAGACCAATGTATTAAAAGTAATTAAACTAATTTATTGAAGAAGTATCTTACCTGTGGATCATTTGTGTTTTGAGCTGCTGTGGTACTTTGAGGTTTCTCCGAAGTATTTTTAGATCTTCTGGTTGCGTCAAGGCAGCTCTTCACCAAACCTGAAACAGCTCTGAATTAAACATCACTGAATTCACATATAACAGTTTTATAAGAGTCTCCTTATCTAGAGTTTCCTTGTACTTAATTCAGTTAGACTTTAATATGAATGTAGTAATATAAAAAAAGTCCACACCTATAACTGCAATGATCAAAAGCACATTGAACAGGACTGATGTAATGGTCAGGTTCCTCCATGGTGTCTCGTGTTGTGGAGCATCATGTGATTCTGTCTCATTCCTGTGAACTGAGTCTGTAAATGGTTTCTAATTCTATTTTCAGTCTTTAACAACTTTATGAACATATACAAAATATACAGTATATTGAATATATAAAAATTCATCATATGGTTTAAAAATACATTTGAAATGAGAAAACAACTCACCGCTGATGTAGACGTTGGTGCCGTTGCTGAATTTTAGTGGTTCACTAGTTTTCACACAATAATAAACTCCTAATTCATCAGTGGTGATATTTCTGATGAACAGACGACTGTTAGTTTTCACTGAGTATTTGTCTTCAGAGATGCTGTTTTCATATTTAGCTCCTTCATACGTGCTACTGTAAGTGCGTAAGATGAACACTGGAGGATCCGGTGACTTCTGTCTGTACCAGTAAATCTCCTCTATATCAAGATCACAGCTTATATTCACATCAGCTCCTAAAGTTACTGCTGTGTTTGTTAGACTCTCTGTGGCTTGAGACCACATGAACAGATCTATAAGAGAAATAAAACACAGTTATTAAGACAGATAATCAAAAGAAACCCCATTTATTAATTCAGTCAAATATGATGTGATAAACTCACAGATCTGGAGCTGGATGATCTTCATCGTCTGATCCAGATGAATATCTTCTATACTGTGATCATTCAAACATCTCTTACTGTGAGCGGAAACACTACGAAACCTCAAGCACACAGAGAAGAGAGGAAGTCAGAGCTGGACTTCTCTGATAGCACTAACAATTAGTTAAATCAATGTTTAAGGTTGAAGTAATTAGCAGTTATATGCGGGTGGGTGGTAAACAGTGGCGGCTGGTGAAAAATGTTCTTGGTATGCCGCCACGTCCAACAATTTTAGCAAACATCCCAGTATGATTTATCCCAGTATAACAAAAGAAAATATATTAAGACTTGACACATTTTAAATAAAGATAATTGTTTTACCACGTTCAAGATTAAGTTTGAGGATGATTCTCACAAAACTATACAGCATATTCTGCAAGAATTTTTCCAGATAAATTAAAACATTTTTTTTTTTATTTTCATAATTCACAATTTATGTGTACAGTGCAAAGTTTATATCAGTTCAGTTTAAATAGTATCTTTGCAATCATTTGCAATCAAGTCAACGATATCGCTGGAAATGAAGTGTCCCCAACTAAGCAAGCCAGAGGCCAATACCAAACAGGACGACACGGAGATGCCAACAGACCACTATACCAGTCGCCTTAACTGAGTGTATATAAATTTATACAGATCCATTCAGAATTATTAAACAGAGCAAAGCACAAATTAAAAAAAAATTCTGAATTTGTCAAATGTGGCGATCTGAAGGCGGCTCGACGTCACCAGTGAACAGTTCCTCTGTCAGAGTAAGTGTTGATGCCCACATATAGGCTATAAACACCACTGACTGCAGCAAACTACTATAATAACACGCTTCTTGAGCAAGTGTCCATTTAAAACACTTGCCAGACATGCGACCATACTGAAATGTGCTTGTGCAGAAAGCTATCAGAGAGCGCACACACACGGTTTGTTTGTTTGCATATTAATAATAACGGAGTCACGCATCTAATAGTTTGCTGTATGTCACTGTAATCATCTTTACTTCCATTACAATCGTCATCTGTTTAAACTTTACTGGAGAGATACTAGCTTGCTTTATTCAGCCCATACAGACTCTTCCTGACTTCAGCTTAAAGATTAATAGGGGGCACAATCGTCGCACAAGTTAAGGGGCAGTCGTGGCCTGATGGTTAGAGAGTCTAACTTGTAACCCAAAAGTTGAGAGTTCGAGTCTCAGTACCGGCAGGTATTGTAGGTGGGGGGAGTGAATGTACAGTGCTCTCTTCCAACCTCAATACCATGACTGAGGTGAGACCGTTGAGCAAGGCACCAAACCCCCAACTGCTCCCCAGGCGCCGCAGCAATATGGCTTCCCACTGCTCTGGGTATGTGTTCACTACTGTGTGTGTGCACTTGGATGGGTGAAATGCAGAGCACAAATTCCAAGTATGGGACACTTTCACTTTCACTGTATGATGACGAAAGCACGTTAGTGCTCGTAGGGCCGCATTAAGACCTCACTGGGCCCCGGGGCTATGACTTACTGCAGGGCCCCCCATCACAATAATATATGAATGGGTCATTCTTACTATTCGGTGCCATTTCAGTTTGGTAACTCTCCATAAAAAATGTTTACATTTCCATGTTGTAATCATTTTATCTGAAGAAGGGCTTCCTAAAAAATATATTGGTCCAGCTCAAGATATTATTCTTTATTAATTTTTCACGAAATTCCTCAGATGTGCAAGGACCAAATGTCCACCCTGTTACAGGACATTCTCATCTCAATTAACAAGTGTTTTGAATGCACAGTTATTGTAATATTTACATTTTCTATATAATATAATTATACTCTGTCCACCCTGTTACCTCAGTGTTTTTGTGATATTACTAAAATAAGTTCAACAAATTGGTTACTTGTAGGGAATGAAATGGTAAAATTAAATAAGTTAAAATAGTTTCCAAAATTCCATTTAAATTTATTTTTATTCTAAAAGAAATGTGTTGAAATTACGCTGTGTCTCAAAAATACAACAACTTTTTTCAAGATAATGCCCGATTATTAACACTTTGTTAAAATACATTTGCAGAGTATAGAAAGGGACATTTTAGCTCTTAGAAAATGTAAATATTACAATAACTGTGCATTCAAAACACTTGTTAATTGAGATGAGAATGTCCTGTAACAGGGTAGACATTCGGTCCTTGCACGTCTGAGGAATTTCGTGAAAAAATATTAAAGAATAATATCCTGAGCTGGACCAATATATTTTTCTTATAGTGTAACAAGCCCTTCTTCAGGTAAAATGATTACATCATGGAAATTTAAACATTTTTTATGGAAAGTTACCAAGCTGAAATGCCACAGAATAGTAAGAATGACCCATATATATAATTATTGTGATGAGGGGTCCTGCAGTAAGTCATATCCCCGGGGCCCAGTGAGGTCTTAATGCAGCCCTGCTTCTCACAGCTAGCGTAACACTGTGGTAGAAAAAAAATCCCACCCTTTTACACTTTGGTGGTTCGTCGCCCTATTGCCCTAATGAAGAAACTTCAAAATTATAATTATAAAGTTCTAAAGTTCTAAATTCAAAAAATTTTTAAGTTCTGGGTTGCTAACTGAAAACTACATCAGTGTAACCCCGGAACTGATGAGCTACTGAAAGCACAATTTCATTTTGTTACCATAGTCCATATTTCACAACAATACTGTAAGTACTTCAAATTGATTTGGATAAAAATCAATCATTTACTCACCCTTATGTCATTCCAAAATTGCATGAGTTTTCCTCTTTAGTCAGTGCAATACAAAAGAAGATGTTTTGAGAAATTTCTTTTTTTTTTTTTCTCCATACAGTGGAAAAAAAGTTTATGTTTTTTCCCAACATTCTTCATATATTTATGTTCCATACAGGTCATACAGGTTTGGAACATATGCTGATCAAATATTCATGGCAGGAATAAGTCTGATAGATTGATAGGCTAAATAAAATTAAAAAACAATAATAAAATGAATATATAAATAAATGAAGGGCAGGGTGTATTGCATAATCTTAGTTGCATGTTTTTCAGTTCATTCAGTTCTGAATTTCACCCTGACTGGACTTCATGATGTAGCCTACTTAGTCTGATCAGGACAAATCCAACAAGTGTTATCATACTAAAGCAAACACAGTGGAAAATTGAAATGGAGACATTCCCTTACCTCTTCTACAATAAGATTAAACAACAATAACTAGCATTGCAAGAGCAAGGAATACAATTCAAATGAACAACTTATTTTATTAAACGGCATAATTAATAGTTTAAATTATAAATAATTATGATTAAATTATTTTAAATGAACACAAACAGGCTATTGAGAATCCTTAGATCCGTTATAATTTATACAGCAAAGATAGGGGAAAATGTGATTTATTTTAGTTTATTATTTATTAGTTTGAAAATTGTAAATGAATATTAATTTGCTGAAAAATTTTCACAAAGGAACTTACAAATGAAGGGCATTGCAAGTAATTCATTATAAGAATACTGTTTATATACGGAGTATATATTTTTACAGTCACTCTTCATTTTCTATTTTAACAGGCTGTAACAAGAACAACATACCAGAGAGGTAAGGACAGCTTAATTTATCATCTTGCTTAAGTTACATCTGGCCCATGCATAAAAATGATAGTTATTCCGATTATTTAGAAACATCAGAAGCTCAAAAAGCTGCATAAAAAGAAAATGTGCCTTCTAGTTGGGGATGTAAACTGTGGTGCAGTGTGTCACACAGGTGATGCAATAATTTCTAATGAATCAAGACCGAATTAATGTTAGATTATTACTATGAATAACAAACATGGCATCTTCACCATTTTTGTTCTCCACTGGTTTATTTCCAAGTGTTTGTTTTAATCATGGGTTCATTCTTACTTCATACTCCTGGGCTCTTGAGCACATTCATACTCTTCAAACACGGCACTTTCATTCTGTCTATTTACAAACTAAAATGATGAATGAAAGAAATAGATGTGCATGTTGCTTATACTCAAGAGCATTATCGCTATCAGTCCATGTCATACAAAGAAACTCTGCTTCTAGCCACAGGTCAAGAGCTGTAGTTCCTACCACACAACTTTGCGATGCTGTTTGCAAATGTTCTTTAAAACTGTATTGTTTAGGGAAACACTGAATTGTTGGTAATGACAGAACTCGTGTAGTTGGCTAACAATGCTTTTTGGAAACGTCTGGAAGACAAAAAGTTTAAACTTAAATAAAAATAAAATGAATATCAAACATCTGTCTCTTATAATTATGCTACTGAATTTGGCCACAGTTTTGTACAGCAGTCAGAATATAACACATTTGGTTCAAGGGTACAAACAACTATTACTAAGCATTGAAGAAAGGCACAATTTGCAACACAGTTAAGCAATACAGTAAAGAGTAACTCTAGTAAAGTACACAGATATAATGCAAAAGAAAAAATTCCAAAACAACAGTCAGGAAAGTTGCAATCCCCTCTGGTTGTGTTTTCATGGAAGAGCTTCTTGTATCAGACGTCGATTTTAGATTAGACGCTGTAGTAGACGTTGTTGTTGGATGTGCTGTTAAGACAAAAACATTTGAAAAATATTGTTGAAACTAAATTAATGATTGTCTAAAAATGCAATAAACACATGCAATGTGCATGCTGGGTGTTATTTTGACAAAAAATAATGAGGTGTTAAAGATGAAAACCCAGTATTACAGATTACACCCAACTAACTCAAACTGTCTATGTGAGTAATGACTCTTTCTACATACCTTTGACATGCAGCGTTAGTTTGAATTCCTTTTTCACACCTGGGATATCACATGAGAACTGCCCTGTGTCGGTGACCATCAGATTTGAGAGTATAAGAGAAAAGTTCCCATTCTCGTGCCGTGAGAGAACACTTTTTATTCGACCCTTGAACATTGCATCCTGTTTGTTTGTTGATGGATTCCCTTTTTCGATATCATAAACATTTTTGCTTTCATTGTATCTCCAAAACACATTAATGTCTTCTGGCTTTAGTTCTCTATCCTGGTATGAACATGGCAAGAGGACAGAATCTCCAACGAAACCACTGACCTGCAGAGACACTGGAGACAAGAGTAACAACTTTATAAAGCAAACAACAACAAAACAGACTGCACAAAGCAGAAAGTTACATGAATTAACTGAGGTCTGTGAATACTAACCTTTATCTATCAGATGAATAAATAATACATAAATGACCCAGCATCTGCACAAACCAAAAAAGAAAAAAATTATATATGATATAGGCAATGGTTAATGTATATATCCTTGGGCTATAATTTTACAACACAAGGCAACACTTCTGTTTCAGACAAGCGCCTGAGGTTTATTCCCTTTAAAACTGGAAATTAAACAAAATCATGCACAGAGGACAGTATGACTTCAGAGAAAGACCCACTGATCTATATATTTAGACAAGTGTCACTTTAAGACAAAAGACCCCTTATTATATCAGATGCTTTTTTCTTAGATTTTTTTTTTTTGAAAGATTTAATGCTATTCCACGCATATAGGTGTATTATAGGTGTAATAGGCTGTATTAACACATTTTTCTCAATATTGCATGATGAAATTAAAACATATTCAGAAAAACTATAATTGAAAAATAACTACACATTATCAACCTGAAAATTCTAGATGCCTTAATTTTTAAATAGTGTAGTTTTTTTTATATATATAATTAAGATACTGACATGACATCATGCTTCCAGTTGGCCTCATGACACCATTCATCATTGTTGTTTCACCACTTCTGCTATTTTACTATTGCAATTTATTTGTAATATCAACTAAACCATCTATTTTCTTGCGTCCAGCTTGTTTTACCCCACAGAACTGTAGTCTCTAACAAGTTATGTTCGAATAGGATATAGCCCTACTCACTCGGTGATTGACCTACTATTATTAAGAAACATCATTACAAGCATTTTTTGTATAATCTTGTATGGGCACCTTTCACATTTCCGTTGATCTCAGAAGCGGAAGTCATCGTAGACATAGAAATATTTTTTTTTGCGTTACAATTTGCCCCAATAGCTATACAACAAAATAAAATAAATAAATAAAAAATTATATGACTTTCTATAATTTGTCAAGAGATTGATTACAATGGTGAGAAAACAGAAGGCTGTCGAATTTGCCAGCACTTAAGTTACACACAGCAGCGTTAACTAGTTTTTTGTAATTTGATGGCAAGGTTACACAACACAATAGCGTTATTAATGCAAGTCTTAGAATTGAAATATAAAAACTTTGCTAGATTTACGATATTATTAACTGTGGAAACGAGTCAAACACTATGTGAAAAGGATGCATTGTGTATCAACAAATGTGAACATTCTTTTTTTTTTCTCATTTCTGATTTACGTTATCTAAATTGTCGTACTGTTTTATCGTACACCGTCCATGCTTTCTGATTGAAAGCAGAAAAGAAAGATTGAAAACATTCGCCGATTATAATTTTAATTTATACACAAAACTCTACAGTTACATACCTTACAAACATGACTCTCGTATTATATGTCTGCTATATGTCGTTTGTCCTAACGTTACCCAAGTCTAAGGTAAACGTAGCGGGCAATTTAAAAAGAAGAAAAGCAAAAATGTTTTAACGTTTACTCCTCCGCTTTCTGTTGCTTCCGTGTGCAAGAGTCACCGTTGCCAACTCTCGCGAGACTTCATCTTTTTTCTTCTTGTACGATAACTCTCGCGAGACAAATAAGCAACCGCAGCTTTAAAAACACGCCCAGAACAACCCCGATATTTTTTGATAATTTATTTATCAATATTATTTATCATCAATTATTTATGACCAATAAATGAGCCTACAACATATTAAATCGAAACTACCCTTTTATCTGAAAAGCAAAAACATAAGTTATTTTACAAAAATCAGCAAACTGCAACAAAGCAGGAACAAAACTCCTCTCCAATCACCTGTGAGCAGAATAGAACAAATAGAAATAGAAAAAGAAAAACACAAGAGCTTCAAAGGGGAGCTGTAATATAGCCACATATTTATAGCCTACTAAAATATTGGCTATTCGAAACAAAAATACTCTTAGTATTAGTATAGACCTACTTGTTTTTTTATTACAGCCAGTGATAATTAAAGCTAGGGCTGCACGATAAATCGCATGCGATATTTAACGCGCATCTTGTCAGTAAAGCCGGTTCTGTAATCAGCGGTAAATCTCCATCAACTGCGGGCTTTCACATTGAGCAGCATTAACTACACAGAGCCGTTGTTCACTGACAATCTGCGCAAAATCACGATCATACTTTGCGCATGTTTTGCGCAGCTCGTCAGTGAACAACGGCTCTGTGTAGTTAATGCTGCTCAATGTGAAAGCCCGCAGTTGACAATAAAGCAGACTTGACTTGACTTGACTTGACTTGAGATTTACCGCTGATTACAGAACCGGCTTTACTGACAAGATGCGCGTTAAATATCGCATGCGATTTATCGTGCAGCCCTAATTAAAGCATTACAAAAACATTGTAAAAATAAAAAATTAGGCTACTTTGTAAAGGAAAAAAAGTCATCTTATACTCTACGTCTACTATTATCATCGATTGAATTACAGCGTCACGCGCCTTCTTTTTGAACGTGATTTTTCTTCAATCCCCCATTGAGGGATCCAAGATCCACCCCCTAGATGTGGATGCCCCCTGGATCTTGTGTTCTGCAGTGAGGGACTACTGTAATATTTGGCAAATATTAAAAACGCTACAGCACTTATATTTTTGCACTGATTGGCTATTAACTGTGAGCAGAGTGTTAATCAATGCATTGGAGAATACAGTGAACATAAATGAAAAGAAACAAAGTTGCTTGTCAGGTTTTCCTAACAAGCAACCATATTTTTTAAAATAAGCCCAAAACACCGCAACCAGCGACCCGAGATTTTTTCACGCAACTTTACAAAAAAGAAGCCCAAAGTCACGTATAATACACGGACTAGGCAACTCTGGCAACAGTCAGAGGGAAACTCTGTTAATTTTCTTCTTCTTCAACGTTTTATGGCGGTTGGCAAACCCGCTTTTCGTGCATATACCGCCACCTACTGGGATGGAGTGTGGAGCATTGATGTTGACGGGAAAAGAAAAAAAAACAATCTTCCTTAAATCCTGTGTCTTTTAGATGTTTTAAGAGTATATTGACCACTCTTGCATCTTTATTTTATGAGGCGCCACGTAGGATTTAAATCAAACTTCGCTTATCAATACATACATAAAACACGTGTATATACACCTATAAATTACTCACATATAAATGTATACTATTGGATGTTCAAAAAATATATATGAAATACACGTGCACACCAATATGAAATCCATACCAATACATTTTTATTGTACTTTTCTTTTTGTCATATTTAATACATGTTATTTATAAAAGCCCTAAAGAGTCATTTGCCTAATTCTACAACATTATAAAAAATAAAAAAGAATGAATAACTTTTTTCTTATAAAAATGTGTGAATGTATACTATTGGATGTTCAAAAAATATATATGAAATACACGTGCACACCAATATGAAATCCATACCAATACATTTTTATTGTACTTTTCTTTTTGTCATATTTAATACATTTTATTTATAAAAGCCCTAAAGAGTCATTTGCCTAATTCTACAACATTATAAAAAATAAAAAAGAATAACTTTTTTCTTATAAAAATGTGTGTCTGTAAATCTTGTGTCAACTCTGTTACCATACCATACTTTGCCTTCAAATTAGTGGAATTATCTCCCACAACTACGTAAGATACAGGAAAGGATGTCACTTTCCCTCACTGTTAAGATCTGAAGCACTGAAAAGTCTATGTGCTCTCTCTAAGAAAATATTTTAATCTAAAAAGTTCTTACACCAAGAGTTATTTTATAAAGTGTCAAATCTGTTACCACAATATCAAAGGAAAACAGATTTTTTCATTGATCACACTGTTATTTTTATTTTAAGTCTTTTAATCATGATTTAATTAGTGCCATGTGCTCTTAGCATTTATGCTAGCAAGTGGAGTTTTTGGCAAAAAATAAAGAAAATTGTAAATTCTGTTACTGTCAAACTCTGTCACCAAGGTAGAATAACAATGCTGACAATGCGGTAACAGAATTGACATTCCATCGGACAATTCTGTCAATTCTGTTACTTTACTCTGTTACTTAAAGGGTCAACTCTGTTTATGAACTATTTTCACAAAAAA
>NW_015557048.1:0-200 GCF_001515605.1 Sinocyclocheilus anshuiensis | reverse complement strand
CAGGCAGCCCATACGTGCCATTTTTCCCGGACGCGTCCTTGCCAGGATTTGTTTTGGCTTTGTTTTCATGCTTGCTGAAGGTAATGATCGAAAAGTAGTTTGACCAATAACATGCAGGCATTGTACATAATGGACCAATCGTGGCGTGTGAGAACGTGGGATCTACGGTCAAAGCGATGCAATTACGCGTACATATTAGG
>NW_015557047.1:0-1113 GCF_001515605.1 Sinocyclocheilus anshuiensis | reverse complement strand
TAATCATTTATGTAATGACCATATTATAAATATTTATTATAATTTATAATAATTTAAAAGTAATTTTTATAAATAATTTTAATGAATTAAAAAAATAATAATGTAAAAAAAAATGTAGAAATGTTGGAAACTAACTGTAATAAAATATGATTAGGTTAAAGTATTAAAATTACCGCAACTAAAATTAATTAAAAAAAAATAAAGCTAAATAGAAATATTAAAAACAACAATAAAAATTACATAAGAAACGTACTAACCTTTAAACTAAAATTAAAGCGAAATCTGAAAATGTAAAAGCTCATAAAAATATTAACAAATGCTTTAATATTATACAATTTAAGCATTTTTGAAGTGCAAGTTCAAGCATTTTTGCAGAACAGGATCACACAATCTTTGTCCAATTCAACGTTAGCTTTTTTAAAATGGTCAGCTGATTAACCTACACTTGATGTGAGCTGATAGTTTAATGAGAGGCGTATGTGAGCCGATAAGAGCTCAGGGTCACAGCGACTCCCACGAGAGCAGCGCTGGGAAAGTGTGTGTTTGTGTGTGTGTGTGTGTGTGTGTGTGTGTGTGTGTCTGTGTGTGTGAGATCCGCTGAAGGTCAGAGGTCATCTGTGACGGGAATGTGGGGAGTTTTGGACGGGAAACAGTTTTGCGAGGTTGACAGCTTTTTTTAATGGGCTGCATGAAATCATTTGTGCTTTGTCAAAAGAACATTTACTATGAACTCCTGAAGGTTATTAAAAATGGGTTAAAACTTCAAAACTAACACATGTACTTTCATATAAATTTCAACCTAAACACTTGATGTGGATTAAAAATGTCCAACAATATACATCCACGAAAATCTAAGTTCATTCTTTCTGTCAATTTCAAAAAGGGCAAAAGTTGAATTTGGAATATATATATAGTTTTTGCAGTTTCTATAGTATTGCATAAATCTCTGTCTCTCTCTCTCTTTGCCCCATTTCACCTGTAAAAAAATAAATAATAATAATAATAATTATTAAAAATTAATAATTATGCACATCTGAATATAAAACATTTTTCCCTTCCAGCCCTCGTTAACAATTATATATCACTTATAAATGACTATATATTATATAATTA
>NW_015557046.1:0-366 GCF_001515605.1 Sinocyclocheilus anshuiensis | reverse complement strand
GGAGTAATGATGCTGAAAATTCAGCTTTGATCACAGAAATAAATTACATTTTACTATATATTCACATAGTAGGCTATTCACAGTTATTTTAAATTGTAATAATATTTCACAATATTACTGATTTTACCGTATTTTTACTGAAACAGTTGAAGCTGTGGTGAGCATAAGAGACTACTTTCAAAAACATTAAAGAAATTATAATTATTTAAAACTTTTGACCAGTAGCGTATGTCATCATTTAGGTTAAGTAAATGTGTGTGTGTGTGTGTGTGTGTGTGTGTGTGTATTTGGCTCTTCACTGAGGATGAGTGTTTATGTCCATTCATGCTTAAACTAGTGCTGACAGAAACCACCTGGCTGTTCCAG
>NW_015557045.1:0-548 GCF_001515605.1 Sinocyclocheilus anshuiensis | reverse complement strand
AGTCAGTCATTTCTGGAATCAAGTAAGTAGATATTAAACATTTAAGTTTACATATAAGGACTTTTGAGTAGAAATCACTTTCATGCAAAACAGTTTTCATTACATCAAAATGTCACATTTCCTGGAAATTTTATCTAAAGCAACTTACATTGCATTCAAGATGCACGCACTACTATTTAAAGGGATAGTTCACTAAAAAAATGTAAATTATCTCATTAATTACTCACCCTCATGTCATTCCAAACCCATAAGACCTTCGTTCATCTTCGGAACACAAATTAAGATATTTTTGATGAAGTCCAAGAGCACTCTGACCCTCCATAGACAGCAACACAACTGAAATGTTCCCAGGTCCAGAAACGTAATAAGGACGTCGGTAAAATAGTCCATGTGACGAAGCTACAAGAATACTTTTTGTGCGCAAAGAAAACAAAAATAATGACTTTATTCAACAATTCTTCTCCACTTCATCCCTTCTGCTGTGGAGCCCCGCCATTGTGGAAAGAGTATCACAACGCATGCGGGTGCTTCCTCTTCATGTAAACAAG
>NW_015557044.1:0-582 GCF_001515605.1 Sinocyclocheilus anshuiensis | reverse complement strand
CGAGGGTCTTTCTCTGAAAATATTTTTCTAAAAGATACATTAACTACATCTAAATATTTGAGACGCTGTTTGAGGTGACAAGCAAACACACAAGCTCTTTCGTATCCGTTTAAAACAAGAGAAATTTTTTTCGTTTTATTTTTAAACATACTGAAAGACTTTGGCAACATGTTTCATCGTGTGTGTGTGTGTGTGTGTGTGTGTGTGTGAGAGAGAGGGGATTAAAACTTTGAAGATTATGCTTAAAATAAGAAACTTTTAAAGAATCTAAAGTGTGTTTGTGTGTGTGTGTGTGTGTGTGTGTGTGTGTGTGAGGGGATTAAAACTTTGAAGATTATGCTTAAAATAAGAAACTTTTAAAGAATCTAAAGTGCTCGATGTAAAATAAATCTAATATAAATTATACTTTAGTTGAAATTTAAGAACCGCCGGACATCAGATGTAGTAGGGATACTGCTTATTTAAACTTTACATTAATGTTATGCTTTGAAATAGATGTAGCCCATTTATTTAGATCATGCGGTCTGGAACTTCTCCCTCACTGTTGTCAGACTCTGTTCCATGTTTTGTCTGTGTCTTGCT
>NW_015557043.1:707-1391 GCF_001515605.1 Sinocyclocheilus anshuiensis | reverse complement strand
AGACTAACAGCAGCATTATTACTGCAAACATCGAAAAAATCATTTACACGAACTTACAAAAACATAAAATCGCTCAGTTCTTAATGAACTCCGTATGTTTTCCTCACATAGACCTACTTACTGCCTGCTGCTCTAAATGTCTAAGTCAGAAAACACACAAACAGCTTACTCGATGAAAACAAGACAGAAACATACTCGTTTATTGTTGCAAACATACTGTGTAAAGTGTGTTTTACAGTTATTTAAATAAGCGAAATACCGTGAACTGCTCGCCTCTCCTCAGAAGATCGCTGCAGCTGCGTCCGAAAGCTTTGATTACTCTTTGTTCACGCTTTCTCCTGAAAGTGATTTGTTACTCAGCTCTCACTGAATCCAGGACTGCAGCCGTTGAGCTCAAGAACAAAAAAGAGGGCGGCGTCACACCGGGATAGGCGTTTTTAACTATCCAATCAGAAAAGCCCTAAGAAGAAGCCAAGTGTTATTATTTTCTTTTTACTTTCTGAAGTTACCAGCTATTTTGTTATGTCTAGATCACGAGAGTTGTATACAACTTATGTCGTTTATGATAAATCAAGAGGAAAAAAATAAGGCTGCATGACTTTAGAACTACAGAACTACCACATTTTGCTATAAGTTTGATTGCATCATATAATAATTGCTGTTAATAGTGTTCATCGTCTGTTT
>NW_015557043.1:0-423 GCF_001515605.1 Sinocyclocheilus anshuiensis | reverse complement strand
GCGTCACACCGGGATAGGCGTTTTTAACTATCCAATCAGAAAAGCCCTAAGAAGAAGCCAAGTGTTATTATTTTCTTTTTACTTTCTGAAGTTACCAGCTATTTTGTTATGTCTAGATCACGAGAAAACAACTTATGTCAAGTTTATGATAAATCAAGAGGAAAAAAATAAGGCTGCATGACTTTAGGACATTCATAAACCAGGGAACAAATGCATTTTTCCTGGTGCACAGGCATACACGTTTAACAAAGTCGTCTTGAAGTTGTGAATATTCAGAAGTGGAGCCAATTAAAATTAGAAAACTGCTTAAAAAATGTTTTCTAAATAACTCATTTACCCTTTTGCTTCTCAATTTCCCAATTTCTGTCTGTAAGACAAGACCACCTTCTTGACATAATTGATGTTCATCATATGATTGCATGA
>NW_015557042.1:1091-1270 GCF_001515605.1 Sinocyclocheilus anshuiensis | reverse complement strand
TTTATATAGTTTCACACAAACCTCAAAAGGAAAACATAATTTAATAATTTTAAAAGTTGGATATATTAAAGTTTATCTATATGTATATGTATCTGTTTAATTTAATTTAAATGCAAAGCTTAAAGGGGTCATATGATGCAATTTAAAATTTTCCTTTCTCTTTGGAGTGTTACAAGCTG
>NW_015557042.1:738-940 GCF_001515605.1 Sinocyclocheilus anshuiensis | reverse complement strand
CGCCTCGTTCTAACACGCCCCCACATGTCTACGTAACTGTGTGTGAAGATTTGCATAATACCGCCCAAATGTTCACGCAAAGAAAGAAGGCATATCTTTTATTTTCGCTGTAGTATTGTTGTTGCCGCTGCCATGTCATGGAGACACTGTGTGTTTCGTTGTGAAACTGAAACTACTTTGTTTGGCCTTCCAAAAGAGGACA
>NW_015557042.1:0-212 GCF_001515605.1 Sinocyclocheilus anshuiensis | reverse complement strand
AGTGTAGAGTAGCGCTTGTTGTTTGTCATTTCTCCGATCACAAATGCAGACATGGTTTTATGTTTGCGCGGTGCTATGCAAGTCAACGCGTAAAAATACAGTATACGTCATTATAATCAGTAATTATATCCCCACTGAATGAAACAAATGCCTCGTTTATAATGGGTTTTTTAAAGGGGTCATATGATGTTGCTAAAAAGAACACTATTTTG
>NW_015557041.1:0-874 GCF_001515605.1 Sinocyclocheilus anshuiensis | reverse complement strand
TCGATTGCCAAAGGTGAAAGCCAGCTTGTGTTGGTCATCGGGGTGAACAGGGATTGTGCAGAACCCTGAGGCAACGTCCAGTGTAGAAAGGATCGTCGAGCCTCGAGATTTTTGGAATTTCTTGGTCCAACTGGGTCATCGGCCATCGTGACAAGGGTACTTGCTGGTTCAACTTGCGATAGTCGATAGTGGGCCGCCATTTGCCGTTGGGTTTCATGACTGGCCATATCGGAGCAGAGTATGTGCCGCTACAGGGCCGGATGATCCCCTTTTCCAGCAAGTATGTGCTGTTACAGGGCCGGATGACCCCCTTTTCCAGCATGGAGTCAACAATTTCTTGCACTGGCTCATATGACGCTATTGGAATCTTGTACTGTCGCACAAATGTGGGTGGCGCATCTGGGTGTGTTGGAATGCGCACCGTGTGAATGTTAGTCAGGCCACAATCCAGGGAGTCCTTTGCGAAGGAGTCCTTGTACTTGTACAGAACCTCTTTAAGTTCTTGGCGATCTGCTTCTTTGTGGAGGGCATCCGCCTCGCTCAGGATCTGTTGGATTTGCGCATTGAACCCGGCGTAGGGTTCCTCCATTGTTGAGTAATTTGAGGGGCTCTGTGCCTTGATGGTCACCTGTGCAGGTGATTCTGTCACGGGCTGTGTTGAGACAGTGTAGACTGCAAGGTGAGTGTCATCTGTTAGTTCTGCTCGGCAGATGCTTTCTCTGGGCACTGGCAGAATAGAAGTGATGGCAATGTTTTCATTGGGTCTTGTGAACATTACGGTGTCATCGTATTCATCTGACATTTGTTGGACTGGTATGGGGCCTATGATGGGTACCATTAGCTCAAAGTCGTGGAACGCCTGGTTGATGAGCCA
>NW_015557040.1:0-1275 GCF_001515605.1 Sinocyclocheilus anshuiensis | reverse complement strand
TCTGTCTGTCTGTCTGTCTGTCTGTCTATCTATCTATCTATGATGTGTCAGTCTGTGCTCTGTGACTCTTAAATGCTGTTTCAATCCCCTCATTGGGCCACTCCATGTTGCCATAGAGACGTGATGGAAGCCATACCAGCTATACAATTTTAGGGGGGAGGGGGCTAACCATAAGAGGTTTACGGCCAATTTGGAATACAGAAATCCCCCCCCACACACACACACACACTCCAGCCCTGTTGTTCGGGGGCCTCTCCTTCTCTCTGGGGGTCTTTCTTATCACTCAAGGCCTCCACCCTATTGATATGTTTCTCCATCTCTCAGTGTTGAACTATGGCTGCCCCCACCATCATCCTAATTGCTTCTGTCCATCCAAGGCTCTCGTCATTTCTCCATTTCTTTGACTTCCTCTCCAGCATTTTTGTCCCTTTTCAAAACCTGCAGATTCTTTGTGCTGTAGTTCCCCTTTTCTCCGTTTGAAGATAGAATGGGAGATGTGCATGTGGCCTCACAGATGCTTCTGTAGGTCAGAGGTCTTAATTCAGGGCTCCTGAAGGCAACCAGCAGAAAAAACGTATTGTTAATTTATTATTTATTTACTCACATTGAGTTTTTGAGGGGGGTCGGGGAGGTCGCACTTAACTGCAGAAAGGACATTAAAGGTTTTACAGATCAATATTTGCGTTGGGTTGTGGAAAACGCCTACATAGTATAATAGTATTATAGTATTTTTATTTTATTTCAATAGAATTCCTTTAGTTTATTTAATATATAAATGTGTAAGAAATACCACTCATGTTACAAGAGTCAGAGCGTTAAATATATTGAATTTTATAAATATATATATTATGTATAAATGTATAATAAAATGTATAATATATACTGTAAATTTATATCTATTATTTAAAATGTATAATACAATATATATATGTATGTATATATGAATGTGTAATACACGTGTGTATATGTTATACACTTTAAATAATATATAGCAATTTATATACATATTTATTACATCAGTCACACACACACACACACACACACATACATAGCAATTACATTTTTTTATATACAGTATATAAAGTATGTATAAATAACTAAATATTGTTTAAAATATGTAATACTCATTTTGAATAATACAGTATAATATATATATAATATTGTGTATGTATATACACATACACACACAATAATATATATATTATTTAAAATTTATATGTATAATACACCATATATATAGAATTTTTTTAAATACTGTATTAAAATACTATATAT
>NW_015557039.1:0-578 GCF_001515605.1 Sinocyclocheilus anshuiensis | reverse complement strand
TCACCTGTGCATTGCTGCATTTTTCCAATTTTCCAGCCAAAAAATTTAATTACTACTTTCATTTCTGCAGGTAGAGCATTGATTTATAGAGTGGAAGAAGTTATTAAAGGATTAGTTCACCCAAAAATGAAAATTCTGTTATTTAATTACTCACCCTCATGTATTTCCAAACAAACACAAAAAAAAGTATTCTCATAGCATCGCAAAACTGAAGTTGAGCCACTGATGTCACATGGACTGTTTTACCAATGTATTTACTACGTTTCTGGACCTACGGTTGAACCACTGATGTCACATGGACTATTTTAATGATGTCCTTACTACCTTTCTGGGCCTTGAACCTGGTAGTTGTGTTGCTGTCTATGGCAGAGTCAGAGAGCTCTTGGATTTCATCAAAATTTTCTTAATTTGTGTTCCGAAGATAAACGAAGGTCTTACGGGTTTGGAACGACATGAGGGTGAGTAATTTGACATCATTTTCATTTTGGGGTAAACTAACCCTTTAAGCTTCTCTTTTGATCAGTTACAAAAAAAAAAAAAATTGAATGATCAAAATCTTGATGATCAAGTTTGTATCA
>NW_015557038.1:0-606 GCF_001515605.1 Sinocyclocheilus anshuiensis | reverse complement strand
ATTTGTACAGTTGCCAGTAACATTAACATTAATAAAGTTGTTAATGCAATTACTTTGTTGTAGTTTTTAATGTTTGAAATTGCGTTGTGGAATGTCCAGTTAACTCTTTAGCATTATTAGCATTATCATAGATTTGAGTAACGTTACGTTAATAATAGGCCTATTTGAAGCATTATCGTAGATTTGAGTAAAGTTAATATCAGGCCTATTTAGACGGGATCTCCTTCTTTTTGTGAGACGCGGTAACAGTTAGTCCTCCTGAGCGTATATGATACGTTAGGTAATGTTTCACCCCTCTTCAGGAATAACTGCAGGCGAGAATAAACTCTTTTTTTCTTATTTAAATTTGGTTCTAGAATATTAGTTCAAGTCTATTTTTATTTATATTTCGACAAATATATTCCCCACCTCTCCTCGTAATGTTGTTTTAGTAATAAACTAGCGGACTCGTTACGGAGGCTGGGCGGATTCGCAATCCGAACGCGCTTTTTTCTAACAGTCACGTCTCTGAAATCAAATACTCATCAGAGTGGTGAAGCTGCGGCCGGCCAGTTTGAAGATGACTGAACACGGCAAGAATACTGTTTAAATATGCTTTATATGTAC
>NW_015557037.1:0-1278 GCF_001515605.1 Sinocyclocheilus anshuiensis | reverse complement strand
TCTCAAGCACTTTTATTAGGTTTGAACAGTATCTTGTTTAGAAAGAAATCTTGTTTTGTTTTTGGCATTATATAATTATATATCATTTGCATCATATATATAATTATATATACATATATATTCAAATTTGAATAACAAAACACTAGAAAAAAAAAAACAGACGTAAATTAAAAAATTAAGATTTTAAGACAATAATACCGAATTAAAAATGGGGGGGAAAATATCTAATACATTTCAAAATGGTCCCAGTACAGTTTAATATACAACTATTAAAAAAAAAAAAAAAAAAAAAAACGGAGAAAAAAAAAAAAAAAAAAAAAAAATAAAAGCAAGGCAACAGATAGGAATGAAATATAAATAACCTTACATTATGTACAAGAAGGGTGCATAAACAGAAAAGAAAAACCAGAAAGGGTAACATTTTTAGGATTTCTGGAACATAAAACAGGCTGTAGTTTGAAATTTAGAAACAATCCAATTAAAGATGGGTTTCCGATGAAATCCTCAATTTTCATGTTTTTTTTGGAGAGCAGAATCCTTTACTTTTCAGTCTTGTTCTCATTCTTTCTTTTGCTTATCCAAGCAGGTCCTTTCAATGTCACATTCAACAGAAGAATGAAGTGAGCCACCAGACACGTGGCTTCCCTTCTTGACCAGAATAACTAGATTGCTCTCCATACATTAAGAGCTTAGGTTTTGAGGGACTTGACCGGAAGTCTGGTGCTTCCTCCAGGATGGTTTTATATTGTATGTAAGCAAAGACGACAAAAAAAAAAGCTTGAAAAAAACACCAAAAACAGCAACCAACCAGTAACGATTTGGGTTCCATTACAGATTATCATATGCCATACAGGCCATAATGTCCCAATGGATTGGGAGAACATGGGGTACTAAAGAGCAGGCGGGAATATGCTTGAAGCTACAGGAACGTGATGAGGCACTTTCCCACCTATGAAGAAGGATCCTGCCTCTGAGAGGCTGCTATTGGCACAGTGTCTCATGTGGAAAGGGTTAGCAAATCACAACAGCCGACTCACACAATATTCAAGCAAATCCGTCAGCATTTCATGGAGCATCTTAAGATGAAGCCCACAGGAAGCTGTAATAGAAATCCGTAATTCATAATTCGGAACATCATGGATCAGAACCCAGAACCCTGTTAACATGGAATGAAAGATGGGTGAGTGATTTTGAACGACACCTATTGGGTTTATTTAGGAGCTAAATCATACGTTTCATAAAACTTACATTTCCTAACACAAGGCAGTGTGGAACGAG
>NW_015557036.1:0-578 GCF_001515605.1 Sinocyclocheilus anshuiensis | reverse complement strand
ATAATGATCTTTAAAAAAGCATCATATGACCCCTTTAACTGTACTTTTGGTCAAATAAATGTAGCCTTGGTGAGCATAAAAGACTACTTTCAAAAACACTTAAGGTTAAAGTGTAACCTAATCCAGATTACATATAACCAGTTACTATCTAGCACTGTAAAGGCCCGTTCACACAAGGACGTTAACTATAAAGATATAGTTCTAAAAATAGTTCTCAATATTAAAGAATAGCAGAGTCCACACCACAACTATAACAATAAAGACAAAGAGAAACACCATCGTTGGAATCACTTTCAAAACTATAAAGATAACTATATTAGCATCCACACCAGCGAACGATATTGTCTGTTTATTCTAAGCGCACGCTCGCGCTTAGAATAAACAGACAATATTGTTCGCTGGTGTGGACACTAATATCGGTATCTCTATAGTTATCTTTATAGTTATCATTCTTGGTGTGAACGGGGCTTTAAACTCACAATGCAAGCAAGTCTACTATTACATCATTTCATTACTTTAAAAGCAAGCTGTTACTGGCATCTATGACGTACTATTTTCAGATTGTTTTGGTTTTGAAT
>NW_015557035.1:0-994 GCF_001515605.1 Sinocyclocheilus anshuiensis | reverse complement strand
CATTTCAATTTCAGCAGGAAACTATTTTTACAGCTACATTATTGTGGCTATTTTTATAGCCACAATTAATCACAACAATGTATATACAATTACAAATGATTATATATAAATCATCAGTTTGTTGTTTTACACACATGCACACAGACATTATTTCATACATGACATAGTAATGAGATGCAAGAAACATAGACATATGGCAAGAAATCTGTAGACCATATTATGCTGCCTCCAGCTAGCGCTGTGACGTCGGCTGACCCTAGTTACCTGTGGTTGGTCTGGCCGTGCGTCACTCAGAAAACAACAGGCCAATCAGAAGAGAGGCTCATGAATATTAATTAGACAGGCCAAAATAGACATGCCAAAATCGACTTGTTCTCAGCAGAGCTCCTGAGAGAGGAGCTGTAAAAATATATTGAGATGGTTTTTGGTACTTATACCGCAAATATATATTCTTAAGGACTAGAGCCCGACGGATATATGGTTTTGCCGATATTATCGGCCGATATGAGCCTGATATATACCGATATATCGGTATCGGCGAATATGCCGCCGATATTAAATTTTTTTTACAGAACGTAACGCAGATAAAATGCTTGAAATGGTGTAATTACTTAGTTTGTCCAGACAGAACATATAATGCAGATAAAATGCTTGAAATGGTGTAATTACTTAGTTTGTCCAGCAGAGCGCGCTCCATTTTTTGCTACTGGCGACCTTGATGAAACGCTTTAAAGCTTAAGTCTATGGAAAACCATTGAAACTTTGAACGGCCATATCTCCGTAACGGCGGCAAATCCGCACCAAATTCGGGGGATCCCTTCAGCTCAAGGAACTCTCTCGAACGCGAATCAAATGCGGAGGGTGGTGTTCGATAGGGCTCCTCAACCTGAAGGGATGCCCCGAATTTGGTGGAGATCCGCCGGTGTGTTCGCGAGATAGTGACACCAGTTAACACTTTCACTTCAGTAAGGAGGTCTCTTGTTCAGGCAGCAGC
>NW_015557034.1:0-462 GCF_001515605.1 Sinocyclocheilus anshuiensis | reverse complement strand
GTAACCAAAGAGTTGCTGGTCCCCATTTACTTTGATAGGAAAAAAATATCGAGGAAGGCTATTATAGTGAACTATTCCTTTAATGTTTATAAAACAACAAAACACAAAAAGAAAAATCACCCACTGCTTTTGACTGAAGAACTTTAATAAAGTTGCTTTAATAAGAATCAATGTATAATTTATACAGTGAAGTGTATATGTTTTATTTGTATAGTTGTTCATTCAATTTCTTGAATGCTACTGCTACTGTACCTGAAAAATAAAGCACTGTTTGTTTTATTTGTATAATATGAGTATTTGTAATGTGTATCTTTGTTATTATTTTTTAATAACAAAGATAAAATAATAAAGATTTTTATCTTCGCCCACTTTGGCCTACATATCTGCCATTCTTTTTTATTTTATATTTTGTTACGTTGTAAGGCTTTGTTTTTAAAATATGGAAATTAGTTTGGCTGTACT
>NW_015557033.1:0-534 GCF_001515605.1 Sinocyclocheilus anshuiensis | reverse complement strand
CGTCACAGATCTTACACTAAAGCGCTCGATTTGCGAAGTTTTGCTTGTGGTTTGCTCAAGCGAATGCTACATTTGTTCTTGTGCATCTATTTAGTGCTCCGACGAACTTATAAAACTGTTGTTGTTAATAAAACGTTGTTTGAAAACACGGTTGAAAAATAATACCCCATAAACTCCCCATAATTAGAAACGGATATACAGATGTACCTAAGAATTTCTATTCAACATTAATTTGATGTTCACGCACGTCTCGGGACAATTCACATTCTCCACAGCATCCTTTGGATCGATGGGCGACTTGCAAATGGATCTGATGCGCATCAATCAGGTTTTTGTGTCTAGCTCCAATTCCAAGACAGCAAACTTAACACCTGAACTACAACCAACTACAAGGCAGACCTCAAAAATAGTACCCAAAGACAAGTAAATGTTTTGTTGTAAAATGCTGATTATGTGCTTATGCTGAAAGCAATCCATACCTGATCTACCATACAGCAGCAGATGCCTCCTTTTCATACTTTATTTAATAAAGTA
>NW_015557032.1:0-574 GCF_001515605.1 Sinocyclocheilus anshuiensis | reverse complement strand
AACAAAAAAAATTTCTGAAGACAATCACCTATTGCACCTTTAAGAGGTTTCTCTTTGCGTATATTAACCGTACACTTATTTTTTTTATTGTTATTATGGTATTTTTGGCATTTCCAAATGATTCCATTTACTGCCTTATAATAAAAAAAAATCTTTAGCCTGTAGTATTATGTTTTTGTGTTATCACAATGCAGAATGTTTAAATTAATATTATATTTATTAAATATCATTATATTATTATATACTTTAGACCTCATATCATCAGATTTCGTCTTGTACGTGTGCCTACAACACATGATAAACTGTACTTCCATTGTACTTCTGCAATTCAGTTTGGATTACTAGACTTCATTTGCTGTCATCCTTGAAATAGAAGATACGGTCTGCATTTCTTTAACGTTTAGGATCACATGACAGTAGGTTTCAATGTCCATCCAAGTACTTTAATGCTTCAATTATGTGTGAGTCCTCTTGTTTTCAGACAGTTACTTTTTGAAATGACATGCTTCATATGTACAAACCATAATTGAATGATGCAACAAGTAAATGGGTTATATTGTAGACAAGGTGAAAT
>NW_015557031.1:0-885 GCF_001515605.1 Sinocyclocheilus anshuiensis | reverse complement strand
GACGGTAGTCTTGTGTATGAACCAGCAGCTGAGAGAAAAATTGCTTCGGTCACATTGTTAAACTGAGGTATAGTATCTGAAGTGATTTGCTGGTTGTTTTTACATACAGATTTATACAGCCAATCAAGGTTGTATTTAAGCTCTGGAGATTCGGCTATAGAGCATATAGTTGTGTGTAAGGTTTATCCAAGTTAACAGCATGTCAAAGGTTCCAAAACTAGGTCTAATACGCCAGTGCACAAAATGTAAAAAGCCAGCTATCGAGCATCATTTAGTTTCCTGGCTGTTGTGAGAATGTCTTTGGCCCCCTTATTAAGGAGAGCATTTGCCAGATCCATTCCCAGTTTCTCAGCAGCTTCGAGGGCTGATGATGATACACTGTTGGCAGTGACTCCAACGTGTACGCACTCCTGTGCACTCTCGCTCACCTGATAGAAACAAGTTGGAATAAAAGTTATAATACTCTAAATAATAATATATAATGTTGTAAAATTGTAAATACATTGACATTCAAGAGTTTGGGGTTGGTAAGATTTTTTTTAAATGTTTTTGAAAGAAACCTCATGCTCACCATGGCTGCATTTATTTAATCAAAATACAGTAAAATAGTAATACGGTTAAATATGAAATGTTCTATTTTTATATATTTAAGGAGCTGAATTTTCAGCATCATTACTCCAGTTTTCAGTGTTACACGATCCTTCAGAAATCATTGTAATATGCTGATTTCTCATCATCAGCAATGTTGCAAACAGTGCTTCATATTTTTGTGGAAACCATGAAACATTTTTTCCATGATTCTTTGATGAATAGAAAGTTCAAAAAAATATTTTTTTTTGTAACGTCTTGTCACTGATCAATTTAATGCATTCTTGCTGATTAAAA
>NW_015557030.1:0-563 GCF_001515605.1 Sinocyclocheilus anshuiensis | reverse complement strand
ACACTCACACTCACTCACACACACACACACACACACACACACACAAAAGGTTCTTATCTCACAATTCTGATTTCTTTTTTTTCAGAATTACGAGATATAAACTTGCAAATTGCGAGAAAAAAGTCAGAATTGTGGGATTAAAAGTCGCAAGAACCTTTTTTATTTTATTCAGTGGTGGAAACGAGCTTCCAAAGGCCACCAACAGTAAGATCCGGAAGAGAAACAATTATTATTATTTTTTCATTAAACTTTCAAAATTACAGAATTCAACAGCAAGTTCTTGACATATTTCTCACATTTACACATTAAGTACAAATTGAAACACAATTTAAATGAAATAAAAGAGAACTTAAAAGAGAAAGAAAAAATCAATGGGCATGCAATCCGTGTATCATTCGATCATTCGTTTTTTGATTTAATATTGAAAGTAGAAAAATGAGAAAACGGCTCCTTTTTGTTGTTTTTTGTTTTTTTCCAAAAAACAAGAAATGAGAATTCAGCTTAAATTTACGTTTTTTGTTCATGGATGGAAAAATGAATAAACAGCTTGAATATTGGATTTC
>NW_015557029.1:347-571 GCF_001515605.1 Sinocyclocheilus anshuiensis | reverse complement strand
ATATTATACAGTATTATTTATTAATTGTATATTATTACATATATATTAAATGAAAGAATTTATATTATTTATTAAGTGTGTAGTGTGTACATTTATATAATGTAAATAATATACAATGCATAATGAAATTATATTAATTACTATAATTATATTATAATAGTGTGTGTGTGTGTATAATGATCAGTATAGTGTGTAGATATAATTTCATACATAATACAATTTTA
>NW_015557029.1:0-150 GCF_001515605.1 Sinocyclocheilus anshuiensis | reverse complement strand
ATGTAATATAATATTATGTAATGAAATATTTTATATATTATATATAACATTATATAATATTAATATAATTATAAACTATAATCACATTTTAGACTATAATGTAACAATTGTGTTTTAATGTTATGTTTTATAATTTATTATAATTGTTAT
>NW_015557028.1:0-516 GCF_001515605.1 Sinocyclocheilus anshuiensis | reverse complement strand
AAACATAACAACATACTATAATGCTAACATATTATTGTGTGTTTTTTGTATCAGTCAAGGAGAGAGAGAAAAAATGGATGTTTTTAATATGTCAGAAAGCAACATCAACAAGACTGAGTCACCCTTCGATTTTCAAACCCCTGGATGGATCCTCAACCTCATTGTTGTGCTTCCCGAAAACCTTTATGTGATCTGGCTGATCATCACAGGAGCTGGAAATGGAGTTGCAGCAGAGTTCTTCAGCCTCAATCTGTCTGTGTGTGAGATTTTGCTCTGCCTTTGGTCTCTTTTGTCTCTATTGAGCAGAGCTTTTCCAAGTCTCTTGCAGGTTGTGGTATACCTATTAGGCATTTCCATCACTGGTCGTCCTCTGTTTCAGTGTCTGATCTGTGTAGAGTGTTACCTGGCAGTAGTTCATCCTGTAACCTTTCTGAAGTTCAAACCTCACAGATATAGAGTGATCTGCTGCACTGCTGCATGGATAATGATTGCTACTGCCAGTGTGCTTATCACTGT
>NW_015557027.1:0-836 GCF_001515605.1 Sinocyclocheilus anshuiensis | reverse complement strand
ATGGAGACTTTTAATAAGAATAATTGCAGTAACAGTATCAGTTATGTAAACTAAAACATATAGGAAACAAAGGAAACAATTTCCAAATCAATCAACCAAGCAAGCAAGCAAAACTGACAGACAGACAAATAAATAAATTACATCTCATTGAATTATAACTATAAATATAAATAAACAAATATATTACATCTCATTGAACTATAACTATGAATATGGCACAAGATATGTTGAGGAAGCTGAGGGTGCCACAATATTTTAATGTGGAGCATTCCAGCTAGCAAACAGTGGTGGTCCTGTGTGGTAACTAGGCACACCTGGCCCATGATGTGCCTGACTCTGCGCATCCAGGTCATCCAGGATACGAGCTCAGTGCCACCAAAACAACATGATGAAACTGGGCTTTTCCTTCTAAGTTTAGCATCTCTATTTTGGCTCTGGTTTGTTCTCTTTTTCCCAGAGATCTCATTTGAGGTCCTAAACTTAGAAGGAAAAGCTCAGTTTCATCATGTTGTTTTGGTGGCACTGTTGGTGTTACTAAAAAGTCCATAAGTTTTTCATTAATTTGTGTGTTCGGACTTTTTGGGTTGTCTCTTCTTTTTTTTCTGGGTCTCTGGGGCCATTCTAGAACTTCTTCTCTTTCAGTCCGTGATGTCTCCGGTACTGGGCTTTCCTCTTCTGAAGTCATTTGTGTGTCTAAATCACCTTCATGGATCGACTCATCTATATAGTTTTTGAAATCCACATTACTGATTGTACTGGGGAAAAGACAGAGGAACACATTTTTTACTACCATTAGTTTACCCAAAAATGAAAATTCTGTCATTAATTACTCACCC
>NW_015557026.1:235-494 GCF_001515605.1 Sinocyclocheilus anshuiensis | reverse complement strand
ATGCAAAAATGGGCTGTACAAGACAACATTTTAATACTAAACAAATCAAAAAAAAACACTGGTACACTTGTCACGAATATGGTCTATGAACTTCCGTTCACTCACCACCAGAGGTCACCCGCTCACTACATGGACTCTCACACTACACAGACTGTTACACTATACCCTGGACTACATTTCCAATCATCCATTGCACTGATTGCACACAGCTGTAACCAATCACACGCTCACCTGAAAGCTATTACACACACTATATAAC
>NW_015557026.1:0-192 GCF_001515605.1 Sinocyclocheilus anshuiensis | reverse complement strand
TTTAAAGGATAGTTTTAGTATTTACAATATTAGTAAAAGTTTAACGTTTCTCCTAAAATAAAACTGAAGAGATCTTAAGACAAAGCTTATGTCTCAATGAGACATATAAGAGAATCAGCCCTTAGTATCCAGAGTGTAGTGTAAGCTCTGTCAGAGCCATAGCCTTGTGGGCAGCACATCGACGTGAAGCAC
>NW_015557025.1:373-996 GCF_001515605.1 Sinocyclocheilus anshuiensis | reverse complement strand
AATAAACTCTTTCATTATGTAATCCCTGCATTTCTCTCTAAAGGCCAATTAGGAGATGGCGAGTCATTTTTTTCATCACTATAATCGATGGAAGGCCCGATTAGGGGAGAGCGGCACAAAGTAACACTTTTTGACTTTCTCAGTTTGTGTAAATCCACATGGGGTTCAGAATATAATTTTTTTATCCACAGTAATTTTACACTTGTCTAGTACAAATATGTCACTTTGTTTCATAATTACAGTGTTACACTTGTCTAGTACAAATATGTCGCTTTGTTTCATAATTACAGTGTATACGTTTTTCTTTATTTACCCTCAAAAAATGGAAGTGAAATGTGACAACATGCCCCGTAGGTGGGGTACATTGTAACATCTGAGGGGCACGTTGTAACTTGACCATATGACAGCTTAAAATGTTATTTGATCGAATGAAAGAAATATACAAGACAAACTAAAATATTTTGTTAATAAAATAAAACAATTATTTTTTTTCAAATAAAATAATGGCGTTTTTTAAGAATTAAAAATAATCTGATTTTGGAGTTTGACAATGAACACATTGCAACCATGCTTGGGACGGCCCACATAAACGAGCAAAAATGCTTTACATGTCTTGAAATAAT
>NW_015557025.1:0-320 GCF_001515605.1 Sinocyclocheilus anshuiensis | reverse complement strand
CATTTCTAAACATTAAACATTGACTGTCAGTCTTTATTCACCTGTTTCTCGTTGTTTCTCATTAAAATTAATTAAAATAAATAGTGTAAATTACATCACTAATGTCATAGAATAGCACATTGTAACGCAGTGTTAACGTGCCCCATCTGCGCAACTGGAGTTTAAAACCAGTTGTTGTCTTCTGCTAGTTAGCGAAGCATTAAAAAACTATCTAAACTGATAAATAACAGATCTGTCTAATTTTAAATGATTAATAAAAGCAGAGATGAAAAATGTACTTAAAGGGTTCATATGATGCTTTTTTAAAGATCATTATTTTG
>NW_015557024.1:465-1760 GCF_001515605.1 Sinocyclocheilus anshuiensis | reverse complement strand
ATGCGGTGCATGGAATCAAAAGTGAAACTGAAAGTGACTGTATACATGTAATTAACTTCACTCTGCATACAATAGAACAAGAAATAAGAGAAATAACTGAATAAGGTTTTAGTCTAGCAGCATAGTCACATGAATAAACATATGCAGTCAAGTACTAAGCCCCACCTTTCTAACATTGCCGCCCCCAAATTTATTTGTACATTTGCTCTATTGGAAACTGATTCAGGTTTTCAGTGTATCTGCACTTTCAGCGGGCTCATCATCCAGAATGGCAGGGAGCACAATCAGACGAGCTATGGGTCGAGTATACAATTTGCCCTTTATCTGTATCTCCGCTGTTCTTGCATGACCATCTGGACCAGGGAAAACTTTTGTTAATCTGCCGATTTGCCACAGGGATCGGGGTAGCTGGGGTTTAACTAACATGGCTATTATGCCAGGCTCAATGTCAGGTGATGGCCTTTGCCACTTTCCTCTCAGCTGCATGCCAGGAAGGTAGTGCCTTATGATCATTAATATTTTATTTATAAGCATTTTATGATATTTTGATCAAAACCCCTCTTCAAAAATCCAAATGTGTATGTACAATAGGGGTGCAACGGTTCAACTTACTCACGGTTCAGTTTGTATCACGGTTTTAGAGTCGCGGTTTCGGTGCGGTTCGGTATGTGCTATGTTTAGGGAAAAAAACTATATTATCAAATAAAAATAAAGAAAATAAGAACAAATAACCTAACTACAAGCAACAGCACAAATAAATGCAATAGAGCAAAGATACAAAAATAAGAACAAATAATCTAACTACAAGCAACAGCACAAATAAATAAACAGTGAAAAAAGATCCAAATAAAATAAACAGTGCTTTTCAGTTTTTTTTAGGTAGGTCTAACGTAGTTTTTAGGTATAGAAATTGAATAACTCAAATGTAAAATAACATTGCATATTTGACTGTATAAATTAAAGATTAATCCTTATTAAAGTTACAAAAGTTATTCAATCAAGAGCAGTAAGTGATTTCCGTGTTGTTGCTGTTTGATTAACATTAAGAGCATTGTGGTCTGGTAGGGATCACATTCATTTTTGCTGTTTATCACATGAAATCTTCCTTCAAAGTAGTTCAGCAGCTCTTTAATATTTTCACTCTCAGTGATTTCAATCCATTCTCTTCTGGATATTTTTTCTCTCCCAATAAATAGCACCACAGTGGACCTCATAGCTTGACCTCCAAAGTTCTCCTGAATTTGCTCCACAATCTTCGTCTGTTCCTCTCTGAAGGTCTCCAGGTTGACCTTCAG
>NW_015557024.1:0-227 GCF_001515605.1 Sinocyclocheilus anshuiensis | reverse complement strand
GCTGTTGGCCTCTTACCAGCACCAGAGACTCCCAGCAGCACGAGCCTCAGATCCTGAGAATCAGGTGCTTCATCAGACTCTGTAAAAGGCAATGTCATTTTAGCGGGAACAGTTTAAAACTGTTTAGGTTGTGACGTGACCAAATAGAAATACATGTTTACTTGTATTTATTACTGTATATTTAACAATTAAACATTCTGTATTTAAACAGAAACTAAGAGGCTTTA
>NW_015557023.1:0-2010 GCF_001515605.1 Sinocyclocheilus anshuiensis | reverse complement strand
GACCTGTATATTTTTCTTTAACTTTGCATCAGCCCATATAAACATCATTTTCTTTCTGAAACAAGCAACAATAACTTAAAAGATTTTGGTATGTTCATGTGATTCTTTGAATGTTGAATTCCTAGTTATGCCACTAGGTGGCGATCTAATACAGTATGCATGCTGATTGTGGTGTGCACACTTTATGTATTAATGAAATATCAGGCAATTTATAACAAGGGCACACTGTGTGGGATGCTGTTCTTGGAAATATAATAATACTAATAATAAGAAGAAGAAGAAAAAAAAGACATTTGATCCAAAAATTAGGAAAGCTGAAAATACGCTGTGATTTAAATGATTTTCTGTGAAAGGACTCAAAAGATAGGTGTTATTATGTATTGTTTCAATACCTTAGAGAAACTAATTTAAGTATTTTTTTAAAAAACAGTCTAAGCCTAATAGTAGACGGTCTGGTCCTCACTCCATACCAGTTGGTGGCGGTAATGCGTCAGCTCGTTGTTTTCCGACCGCCAACAAACCCTAGAAGAGGAAACGACTCTCGTCTCTTATTGGTCAAACGCTGTGTTAGTTTCGTTTCTGAGGGGGGGTGTGTTTATCTGCTTTCTGTGAGTTTCTATATATGTTGGGCGGTTTTTAGGTTTACAATACAGAAGCATTAGGTGGAGACACATAAATCTGATGCGGGATGTCATTTATGTGAAATGAAACAACATGACTGCAGACCAACACTAACTAACTAACTAAATAAATAAAAAAATCCCCTAGCAGACGATATTCGTGTTGCGAGTGTGTTATAAACAACAGAGAGTGTGATTTAGTGTCACTGCACACGTGTTCGGTTACCGCACGAGCTGTTTAAGTAGCGTTGTTGTGTCACTTTTGCTGGTAATGAACGCAGGAGTGTCAACTTTACCGCAAAGTTTCAGTCCTGTGTTCCAGACACGAATGATTCCTCGTCCTGTGCTGCTGAGGAGAGGTGTGCTGCTATTTAAAGTGACCAGACTGCTGGACGATGAATCAGGCGAAAAGGCCCTCAGACTCACATTGAACGAGGGGCCCAAGAGATATCTACAGACCAGAATATGACAGACACAGGGCTGTCCTTTGCTGACGCGGGGCCTGGTGTGGCCGCACCAGTTGCACCCCCCTAAGGACGGCCCTGGACAGACACTATATCGTTTCAGACATTTGGGCTCTTTTGACCAGTAAACCACTCAGAGCACACTAGCAAAGGTACTAAAATCTACCAGAACATCGCAATAACAGCGTATTTGCTAATGCTTTTTTTCTACTAAAATTAAAAACAAGTGGTTTGTCTCATTTGTTGGATAACACTCCTTCACCCCATCACTCATGTTTGGTTCCCTGATCCTCAGGTGGAGTTACAGAGCTGGAACCGGAGCAGGAGCGGATATCTTGAGCAGTCCACATAGCCTATTTGTGTCTGATCTTTACCATTATCAGTGGAAACTTAAGGTGAGCTTTTCTATCTGATCATCATCTTAATCTCACACTCTAATTTTCAACCATTGTTTTACCTATGGAGCCCTGTTGTGCTTTTGAAAAAAAAAAAAAACTAGTATGTTAGTTTCTCATCAAAGCTGATGAAAACAAAATAAACTATTAACCACCATCAAACACAAAGCATAAATTGTAATCATACATTGCATTTTTTCTTAAAATGACCCAGACACTGGCAGAAAAAAAAACAACTTTATAAGAAAAAAACGGATCAAGAATATTTCTGCTTAGAAAGAATTGAAATTCTCAGAAAAAAATGGTACAAGCTCTCACTGGTGCAGTGCCTTTTTCACCATTCAGGGACAATATGCATGCTTAAGTGGTAAATAAGATACAAAGGTATACCGCACATGACAGCTTTTGTACCTTTTTTTGTACTATTATATGAGATCATCAAGCAAAGTATATAATATATTACTTTTTCATATTAAAAGGGTCATGTGACGTTGCTAAAAATAACATTATTTTGTGTATTTGGTGTAATGC
>NW_015557022.1:0-871 GCF_001515605.1 Sinocyclocheilus anshuiensis | reverse complement strand
CGGCCGATGAGCTGTCTCGAGCTACGCTCCCGGGAGAGTGGCGACCCCATCCCCGGATGGTCCAGCTGATTTGGGGACGTTTCGGAGCCACTCAGGTAGACCTGATTGCCTCTCCAGAAACCTCTCACTGCCAGTTGTTCTTCGCCCTGACCGAGGGCACACTCGGCACGGACGCACTGGTGACCGAGGGAACACTCGGCACGGACGCACTGGCACATAGCTGGCTGCGGGGCCTGCGCAAGTATGCGTTTCCCCCAGTGAGCCTTCTCGCACAGACGCTATGCAAGGTCAGGGAGGACAAGGAGCAGGTCCTGCTTGTGGCGCTGTATTGGCCCACTCGGACCTGGTTCCCCGAACTAATGCTCCTCAAGACAAGACAAGTTAGGGATCCCCCTCCCTGGCAGATTCCTCTGAGGAAGGTTCTACTGACTCAGAGACGAGGCACCCTGTGGCACCCATGTCCAGACCTCTGGAAACTTCATGTCTGATCCCTGGATGGGACACGGAGGTTGTAGGTGACCTACCCCAAGGGGTAGTTGACACCATCACTTCGGCAAGAGGACTGTCTACGAGACATGCTTACGCCTTGAAGTGGAACCTGTTCGTCGAGTGTTGTTCTTCTCACCGAGAAGACCCCCGGAGATGCCCGATCAGGGTCGTGCTTTCCTTTTTGCAGCAAGGGCTGGAGCGAAGGCTGTCTCCCTCCACCCTTAAAGTTTATGTTGCTGCGATTGCTGCTAACCATGACCCCGTGGAAGGGAAGTCGGCAGGTAAGCATGACCTGGTCATCAGGTTCCTTAGGGGTGCGAGAAGGTTAAATCCTCCCCCATACCCTCTTGGGACCTGTCTCTAGTGCTTAAAACACTACAGC
>NW_015557021.1:0-543 GCF_001515605.1 Sinocyclocheilus anshuiensis | reverse complement strand
TATGTATACTTACAAAGCCAAATATGCACCGTGCTGTGGCTCTTGCAAGAATACTTATGTATACTTACAAAGCCAAATATGCACCGTGCTGTGGCTCTTGAAAGAGCCTTTGGGTGTATGCAGCAGCTATTGACACATAAACAAGGACAGAAAAAAAGAGAGGAGAAAGTGAGAAAAAGAAAAGGCATCACTGAATTTAAGTCAGATATTGCATTTGTCTGTACAAATTGAAATGTATTTATTGTTCATCAATGATTATTATCTAATCAGTATTTTAAGAACATGGAAAATCAGACATGCAGGATTGTTAACTTACAATAATCAGATGACAGTCGACACTAAAAAAGAGAAAGCAAATAATTGTTCATGGTATAAACCATTAAATTAATAAAAGTAGTGATTTATGACTATACAATAATATCTGAAAATGCACAAAAAATAGCATATTACGTCACAAAACAACATTTTCACAATTGAAAAGAATTATAATTTAACTTTTTTTGGTTATATAAAAAGCGCAATAATAATAATAATAATAATAAT
>NW_015557020.1:0-412 GCF_001515605.1 Sinocyclocheilus anshuiensis | reverse complement strand
TGGACCTTTTAAAATAAACAGTGTAACTTTTATGTTTGGTTGACTGCATTTTAGTTTGATGATGAATGGCTGAAATGTTAGGCAATGCTAGAACTAATGTCGTTTGTGTGTGTGTGAGGCGCCTGTGTGATCAGATAAAGACATGAAGAAAATAAATAAAATGCATTAAGAGTGTCACAAAAACGAGCATAGCCTGTACTTGTTGCACAGTGTTTTTTTTCTCCTTTTGTTAATCTGTTAATTATATTATAGCCTATTATATATTTTGTGTAATCCTATTTATTTTATTCCTTTTATAGACTTAATTTCTATTTTCTCCTTTCACAGAAGCACAGCAGGTGCATGATGCGACGATTGAATCCTCATGGGCTTGTTTATGCTGCTGCTATTCACGCATATAAAGCTAAAGTCC
>NW_015557019.1:0-545 GCF_001515605.1 Sinocyclocheilus anshuiensis | reverse complement strand
TTTTAGGAAGTGGTTCACATAGACCAAGACGGCAAGCGCATTTTGGTTGTTTTCTTTATTTTGTCATTTTGAAGGTACACAAATAAAAATAGACCGTTTTGAATGATGTCTTGCTCTTATCTGACGGATATCATATTTTTCCGCTGATATAAGGAATCCAAAGTGTTCGCGCTGGCACCTCCCACGCGCACACAACAAATCAGTTCTAGCATTGCAACTTGACATCACAGCCGCTTCATCAGCAAACATGTATAAAATGTATGCAGTACATGGATAATTGTGCGTGCATCTATTAATCATTTTGAGTCTAATATCATCCCATAATTTGGTGACTCAATTTAACTTGAGTCTGTTGTACAATATGTAGGTTTTGCCGGTCAGCGTGAGCATGCCGTGGTGTTTTTCCAAACACTTTTTTGCATATGTGAAGGATGCTGTTAGATATTGGGACATGAGAGAAGTACAAAGCCTTCTTTACTTAGTAGCCTAATAGTTTAGCTACCAAATGTTAGACTGCATAACGATTCACTCATGGAAACGATTCA
>NW_015557018.1:0-802 GCF_001515605.1 Sinocyclocheilus anshuiensis | reverse complement strand
AGACAGGAGTGAAAACAATAACCCTGTGTTGTGCTACGCGTACGCCAAGGACCAAAGAGGAATTGACTCTAAATATAAAGAGCAACAGATGTTATGCACTATGTTTATCACTTTTCAATTTATTTTAAGCATTTGCATTGCAAAAGGGTTTTATTGCATTTACCAAATACTTACTAAAAATTAATAAAGAATGCATGAAATAAACTGGCACGGTGATCTTGCTAAAGCCATGGTGCTCACAAAATATAACTATTTTGGTTGCATTTGAAGAGTTTATTTGCAAAAACAGATAACTCCGTTTTTTTACATTTTCAAAAATCATGTTTTTTATTATGTAATCATGTTTTTATTGTGTTAGTTAGCTGTAATTATTAGTTATTTTTGTACCTAATCAAAATAACCCAACTAAAGTTTGATTGAGATGAATTGGAACGCACAATGAAAAAACATGATTTCAGAGAATTGTTAAAAATTGAGTTATCTGTTTTTGCAAATAAACTCTTCATATGTATTGAAATACAATTAATATACTAATATGCAGTGCTACATAGGCCTAGGTAAAAGAGGGATAAAATTCAAAAAATTTGTCGATGAGCATAAAAGCTTCAGATTTACAGTGTAATGTCTATTTATTCAAATAATGTTTTACTATGGCATGCGTTAAATACATATTATATGCAATAAAGGTAATAAAAAACAACAATGCCATTCATTTGTAAGGCAGTGTCACAGGACTGTCAGGCCCTCACACACACACAGGGATGTGACGGGGCCTGATGTGACGGGGCCTGATGTGACGGGG
>NW_015557017.1:0-1121 GCF_001515605.1 Sinocyclocheilus anshuiensis | reverse complement strand
CTCATAGCTATGTGAAAATAAGTGTATAATTGTAATAGTTCATTGTTGGAGCTGAGCTGAATGAGACAGAGAGAGAGAGAGATGCAGAGTGTGTGCAGAGCAGCGGACGCGAGGAACAGGATTAAGAACTGCTGCTTTAGAACATTGATTTTGAAACTTGTGAATCCATTAGAATCGTTAGAAGACAGAATCGCGATTCATATATGAATAGATTTTTATGTGCACCTCTAGTTTTCTCTTCCTCTTCTCTAAAGCAGCGCAGGCCTCGCCCCCTTTTCCCAAGGGCAGGGTTTGCCTGGGTTTGTTACGTCACGAACCCGGGAAGTAACTTGTTGTAGTCCCTACCAGACATTTTTGTAGGCATTAAACTGCCAGAATTTTAAAAGACGATATTTCCGTTTGCATTGATCTTTCAGCTTCGTAACTTTGCAGATATTGTTTATGCTTAAACAGCAACATTACACACTAACTAAAGTTAAAAAAGTGAAATCGCAATGAACCACCCCTTTAAATTTGAATAATATTTCACAATATTACTGTTTTACTGTATTTATTACTCAAATAAATGCAGCCTTGATAAACATAAGAGACTTTTTCAAAAACATAAAAAATAAAATGTTAGCAACTATCAAACTTTTGAACAGCAGTGTACTTCTGTCTACGAAACACAAGATAATTGGCACAGGTGCTATATCAAGCTTGGGAAAAAACAACTTAAAAGTACAACATATTCCAAGTTTTCTGAAGTCATAAAGCTTCTGAAAATCTTCCCACCTGTAGCAAATCTCATTTGTAGGTTCGCATATTCATACTGACATGTTGTGATTGGTGACATCAGATCTGACACAACGCATGCCGTTTTGCAATATTTAAATTTGAATGAGATCTGAGCGCTACAGCGCATTTTCTGTAAACAAAATAACATTTTCATCCGTTCCATGAACAAAGTTGTCCTATGGCTTTATAAGACTTGGAATGTTGTGCAAAATTCATATGGACTACTTTATGGTAAAAAAAAGCAGCATATACTGTACATTCTGCTTACTTCTCCCAAAAAGTTTGGACAAAATGAGAGCGAGTAAATGATGACAATTTTCATTTTAGTTTGTGATCTATTTCTA
>NW_015557016.1:0-563 GCF_001515605.1 Sinocyclocheilus anshuiensis | reverse complement strand
TTCACTCGACTCACGATTCGATTCACGATTTTGATTTCACGATTCAAATTTCTCTCAATTTTTTTTAACAAATTGAGATTGAAGACTGTAAATTAAAAGGTGGCGTTTTATTAGCCTATTGCTGCGCGTTTCTTTGTGAAATTGAAATATAACAAAACTAAATTGAAATTTTAAAACAAACCCCAAATCAAACAAGTAAATAATAAAAATAAAATAAATCTCTTCATGTGAAACTAAGGCTTTGCCTGTGCCCTTTCCATTTAAAATTAAAGGCAATCACTGCATTTTAATCACAATCCAAACAAAGATGATGCATACACGCAGCATAAGCAGTTTTTGATTTAAATTAGACTGTATAATTTCTCAAGAAATTTTAAAACAAGCCCCAAATCAAATAAATAAGTAACACAAATAAAATAAATCTCTTCATATAAACAAACAAAGGCTTTGTCTGTGCTCATTCCATTTAAAATTACAGGCAACCACTGCATTTTAATCACGATTAAAACAAAGATGCCGCATACATGCAACACGAGCAGTTTTTAATCTAAATTAGATTGTAT
>NW_015557015.1:750-1295 GCF_001515605.1 Sinocyclocheilus anshuiensis | reverse complement strand
ACTTAGAATCAGCTATGGTTCATTGTTTACATTTTTTCCTATGAACTTGTTTGGTGCAGCATTCTATATGCATATAGGTATGTTTGTGCTGTTATAAATGTTTAAAAACATCATATATATATTATAGAGTTGTTTGAGGTCGCTTTGGAGTTGATTTATTATTTACATTTTGTCAGCTGGGGTAGAGGTAAATTAAATGCAGTCTGTGATGAAGTCACAGTCGTGTTGCATTGTGGTATATGAAGCGGGCTGAAGTGAACATACTGTATGAAGTAGACCCACGAAGGGTTGAGGGTCTGACCATATAAATTTCCTTGACCACTTCACGGAACGCACTTCAAAATGGCAGCGGGGATTCCCCCGAGGGGAAGTGCTTAGGGAAGTTTGCGAGTACGTGTCTAAAAGTGGAGGGGAACGCAGCCTTGGTCTACTTACGTCCTCTTTGTCGTTAGGAATAAATATGTGCTCGGCAAGACCGTTTTGGCCTTGAGCGCCACCAAGTCGTGTTTTTACTGTAACTTCAGCAGCTCCAGGCACGTGAACAA
>NW_015557015.1:0-656 GCF_001515605.1 Sinocyclocheilus anshuiensis | reverse complement strand
AGTTTAGATGGTATTTTTTCTTTTCATCTTGCCTCTGTATAATGCATATTAAAGTTCATAAGTGCAGCACTGTTTTGTTTACAGCGGAAACCAAGGAAACGCTTTAAGCACCACCTGCTGGTAGAGAGTGAATCTGCTTCTCATTCAGCTCGTCTGCTGTTTGTTTCATGCAGATATTTTTTTATGTATAAAAGCCTTATTTTGTTTATATGAAGAAATTTCTTTTATTTGTGTTATTTATTTGATTTGGGGCTTTTTTTTTAAATGTTAATTTAGTTTTGTTATTTACATTTACATTATATTTACATTTTGTTACTTAGCAGACGCTTTTATCCAAAGCGACTGACAAATGAGGACAATAGAAGCAATCAAAACCAACAAAAGAGCAATAATATTAAAGTGCTATATATTATAGTGTTATATTTGAAAATGTGCAGCATTTTGTCCAAGCAATAATAAAAGGACACATTTAATTTATTTGTCTTAAATCTCATTTTGTTAAAAAAATTAATAAAATAGTGAATCGAATCGAATCGTGAAATCTAAATCGTGAATCGAATCGAATCGTGAGTTGAGTAAATCGTTTCATCCCTACTATATACTGTTACCAATAAAATGTTATCAACATCAGTAAAAGCCATCTTAAAACTGCAAAG
>NW_015557014.1:0-415 GCF_001515605.1 Sinocyclocheilus anshuiensis | reverse complement strand
ATCTCCACATAAATGTATGAATTTAATTGCACTCATGCCACCTCTGAGCCTCATTAAACGTCTGGAAATGTACCTACTAGCCTTTTTTGTGTTCTGTGCCACCTCTGTAGTACAAATTAATTTATTAATACTAATTTCATATGATTGGTAACTTATTTGTCTCATTCTACTTCTTATTATATTGTTTTAAATATAAATTTTAAAAAGCTTATAAACGTACATTTTTAAATTTGACAGATGAAAATGATGCCATTGAAAATTTAAAAAGAAAATACTCCTGTAAGTCACTTTAAGGAGTCAAATGTCAGCTCTTATTAGGAAGGCTAATTTTTGATCAAAATTTTTGATTATTGATCAGAAGGTGCTCCTATTATTTTTTTTTTAATTAGGAGGACAAGCGCTCCTAAAAAGAAAA
>NW_015557013.1:629-783 GCF_001515605.1 Sinocyclocheilus anshuiensis | reverse complement strand
TATGAAACTACTTATACTATATATTTTATTATATTTTATATATTTTCCACTGTATACACTGTGCTTAGTGAACTTATGTGAATTAAGTGGAAATAATTTTAGCTATAATTTTGTCGCCTTTCGCCTTTCTTAAATTATATATGTATATTCAACA
>NW_015557013.1:0-540 GCF_001515605.1 Sinocyclocheilus anshuiensis | reverse complement strand
ATGATTCTTGACTAAACAATGACATGATTAATATAATAATATAAAATACAATTTTGTAAAAAAAAATGCAGTGCATAAATAAATGCGTGATCTGTCGTGTTGCTGTGGTCACACGTGCATGAATGCATTAAGGACTCCCCTCACAGCGGCGCGGACGGGTCTCTGCTGATTGTAGATGCTGTATTATAAGTGTAGGGCCCCATCATTTTCAGGCAACCTGGGGTCTCGCTGCATTCATCTCTTTCATTTGGGTCGTGTGCGTGCGGCTGCATATTGCTCTTAATCGCCGACGCTTTCAGTGCGTACAGAAAATATGATGCAGCACAGCCGGTCTGAGCCGCGTCACAGACGGGACACCCATGATCCTTTTGTTCTGTCTCGCAGAGGGTCGACACACTTTAACTGCGCTTCTCTTTGTCTACGGCTGCGTGCAGAAGGGAACTCTAGCATACTGCGCATGCTGTTTATATAGTATGCAAAACAGTGTGCAAGTCAAACCGTAGTACACTACATTTCTGTCAATGATCTCATTAAGTGGTG
>NW_015557012.1:0-581 GCF_001515605.1 Sinocyclocheilus anshuiensis | reverse complement strand
TTTTGTATCCTTTGGGCCCATGCAGGTTTTGTGTAGGCAGCCCTGAAATGCAACTAGGAGAATACAAACAACATTGACTGGGCATTCTTTAGCCACTCAATTGAAGTGGAATGGCACAAACCAAAATATACCTTTTCAGAATCTGTTGTTTCATATAGGCCAGGGATCCTCAAATTTGGTTCACGAGATCCACTTTCCTGCAGAGTTTAGTTCTAACCTTAATCAAACACACCTGAGCATGCTATTCAATGTCTTCAGGTTCATTAGAAAATCATAGGTAGGTGAGTTTGATCAGGGTTGGAGCTAAACTCTGCAGCACCCACAGTTGGAGCTAAACTTTGCAGGAAAGTGTATCTCATTAGCCATATTTGAGGTGTAAACAGACACGAGCCTATAAATAAGAATTTTGTGGGCAGTTTTCTCCTTACCACTAGGGGTGCTAGGGTGTTTTAGGTTTCCTTAAGTAAAGCCATGTGGGAAGAGGGAGTTAGCAATAACAAGCAGAAGTAGCCAGCATGGCTCACCTGCTGAGCACGTTGTGCTGTGTCCTGGTTGGGAAATGTGTAATTTCAAGCCCAGTC
>NW_015557011.1:0-561 GCF_001515605.1 Sinocyclocheilus anshuiensis | reverse complement strand
TGGTCAAGTGCAAAGACCGCAAGTGTGGGTATTTGGACAAAGCCACGGTCCCCGATCGGCCTGCACACACTGCTAAAAAAATTTAGTTATGCAGAAATTATTAATATAATTAAGTATCGATATATCCATACTGCAGCATATCGATGTGCACATCCCTAGTAGAAATCAGTGTTGTGGTTTGAATTTTGTTTTTACACGAGAGAACACTAAGTTTACCTGTCGGAGAGCAGCGGGCAAACAACACATGATAAAGGACATTCCTACTTGGTCTTGTAAGTATCGGTGTTTTCGTTTTGACATGCGTTCATTATCTATATTATTTGTTATCATTGTAGCAAAGTTCGTAGTTTGGGAAGAAGGAGGCGGGAACCGGCGGACATTTAAAGAAACTTTAATAAAATAAACAAACACAAAATAGCGCGACAGCCCCTCGCGGACGACTGTCGCGCACAAACAATACCAAAACACAAAATAAACTCCAGGTCTGGTCCTCTCTCGTCTTGCACTGTCGTCACGCCTCCTTTTTATCCTTCCGTAGCTCCTCCGTGAGACTCGAGACCG
>NW_015557010.1:318-926 GCF_001515605.1 Sinocyclocheilus anshuiensis | reverse complement strand
AGTTAAAATATTTCTTGTAAATCTCAACTTAAACATTAATGTAATGAAATTAAAATCTCCTTTTCATTCAACTCGTGTATTCTTCTTGTGATGGTGCATCTTGAGGGAGGCTCATACGTGCCATCATTCGTTGCGATCCTAAGAATGCTTGCCTATTTTTGACGGACACCGCGTCCAAGCTGCACAGTAGATACAAAATAAAAGTTAAAAAAAATCTGTTGATTTCAAAATAAACACTCTGCGCAGACTCCCGATCATATTTCACATCACTATATACAGTGGTGTAGTGGTGCCTGGAGAAGTGGGTATACTCTTAATTTATGCCCCAATTTTTTTAAAGCGACCCAGCAAAGGATGAACACCATGTGTTATAAACCGTGACATGTAAAACTATTCTTGTATATTTAGTTCACCCCAAAATGGGCCAGTAGTATTTGCATATTGTCACTTAACTTCTGCTGCTTGACTTCACGGAGTAAGAATCATTATGAAATTAACATTTGCCACAGAAGAGGTGCAGATTTTGCAATAATTCAAATAAAAAAAAAAATAGATTGCAGCAATTAACATTTTGTCAGAACCTCTAGTAACTTACATGCTATTTTGTT
>NW_015557010.1:0-149 GCF_001515605.1 Sinocyclocheilus anshuiensis | reverse complement strand
GAAAAATAAGCACCAGTCAAGCTGCGATATCAAACAGGACCACAGGGAGATGCCAAAAGACCACTAAACCTGCTGTCTTGATCTTACTGTACATTCTACTATATGATCCATTCAGAATAACTAGACCAGCACATAATCTAAAACACCTT
>NW_015557009.1:0-571 GCF_001515605.1 Sinocyclocheilus anshuiensis | reverse complement strand
GCTGGTTTGGGCCTCATTGCCGGCTGCAGTCATGTCCTCATCTTATATATAAAACACCTCTGATTCACAAATACTTGCTGAGGAACTCGCATTCATGTAAAGTAGCCTTGTTGACCTGTTTGGGTGAGTAAGGGCAAAACGCACAAGATGCAGTACTTTCAGTGACCTGTAGTAGGCAGTATCACGTCTTTTGTAGCAGAAATAAACTGCTGCAGAAAAAGCTAGGTCCATGCAAAATGTAATGTGTAACTGTAACACTCATTTCAAATGTAAATGTAATGTGTAACTGCAACACTCATTTCAAATGTAGTGGAGTAAAGAGTACAGATACTCATTCAAAAATGTAGTGAAGTAAAGAGTAAAAGTTGCTAGTATCTTTGATACTCAGTACAACTACAAAGTACCCGAAAAGATACTCAAGTACAGTAACTAATTACATTTACTCCAATACTTTACACCTCTGGTCTGATGAGGCTGATAATAGACGCAGATAATATCAGGGATTGGCTTTCTTCAGTCTTTCAACAGTAATGAACAGTTCAGTATGGAAGCTTGTTTACACCACGGAATA
>NW_015557008.1:0-861 GCF_001515605.1 Sinocyclocheilus anshuiensis | reverse complement strand
GGGCCTGTCTAGTGGGACTTACTCTTGGACTGACTCTGGGACTGACTCTGAAACGTCCAGCACTTTTAAGACTGCCACTGTCTCTGCTGCCGCCATCGTCTATTCCAATGTCTCTGCTACCGCCACTGCCTGAGAGATCGTTACAGCTACCGCCACAGCCTATGACCCTCTGGCTCTCAGACTCCCACTAGATCTGAGACTCCCACTGGCTCTCAGATTGACACTGGCTCTGAGACTCCCACTGGCTCTCAGACTCCCTCTCCTGAAATTCCCACTGGCTTTGAGACTCCCATTGGCTGTGAGATCGACAATGACTCTGAGACTCCCACTAGCTCTCCGATTGACAATGACTCTGAGACTCCCACTAGCTCTCCGACTGACAATGACTCTGAGACTCCCACTAGCTCTCCGACTGACAATGACTCTGAGACTCCCAAACCTCTACAGTACAGACTCTACTTCAGAGACTACCACAGTTTCTGAGACTGTTGATCCACTGAGACTGACACTGCCTTTGAGACTGACAGTGCACTGCAAAAATGCCTTTCTACCTCAGTATTTGTTTCATTACATATATGTAAACATTCTTAAATCAAGATACATTTACTTAAGAAGTAAGGACTTAAGGACTAACATTTTTAGGTCTATAAAATATACCAAAATGTATGCTTAAAAAAGAAATCAGTCCACAGTGAAAAGCAACACTGTCTTAGGTAAATTATTTTCTTTTGAAAAACACACACACACATATATATATATAACTTTTGAATACATAGACAGATTGATAGATAGATAGACATATACATGGAAAGAATGAAGATAGATAGACAGATAGATAGATAGATAGACAGACAGATAGAT
>NW_015557007.1:0-687 GCF_001515605.1 Sinocyclocheilus anshuiensis | reverse complement strand
TTAGTGCATAATTTGTTACATTTATCCCAATCAGCTTTAACAAATATCCATCTAGTTTGCTTTGTACTATTTTGTTTATGTATTTCCATACCAATATTACGTTATCAGAAAATGATCACTCCCTAATGTTGTATGCTCTAAAACTTCCCATTTACACGTCAAAGCTATATTTCCAGGAACTAATGTTAGGTCTAAACATGCAGTGGATGAATCCCTTATATTGAATCTAGTGCCCTTCCCATCATTGTTCTTCCATAAACTCTTCTACTACCCTTCCGTTAGGATACTATCTGTGTGTAAACGTCCCCAAAGTGGATTATGAGAATCCCCACACCATATCAAATTATCCCCAGCCTGGATTAGGACAATCCCCACACCATATCAAATTATCCCCAGCCTTGTTTCTTATTATATTTAATTCATCTAGTGATAACTCTTTGAATGGATTATAAAGGTTTATCACCTTTATTCCCCCTTCACGTGTCCACACACCTCTACAACAACACATTCACTTTGAGTATCTAATACTATTTCTCTAAAAGCTACCCCCTCTTTCACACATCCCCCACCACTTGCTCCAATTCAGTCCTTCGACTGAACTTGCTTGACCGCTTGAGCATATGTTATATTTTGTCTCTCATTACTTCTTGCACTCTTTCTTGGGCTTCACAGCCTAGATATGCTGCA
>NW_015557006.1:641-834 GCF_001515605.1 Sinocyclocheilus anshuiensis | reverse complement strand
GAGGACAAATATTTCAATCGATCGCTCAGGCATGCTCAGGCACGCTCATCTGCATTCGGATTCGGTTCTAGTACATACCGGTTACATAGGTACCGGTGCCATATTGGTAACGGGTTTCGGTACCCAACCCTAGATGCTAACGGTCTAATCAGATTCAATGATCTATGCTAAGCTACAGCTAAAAGTGCTACCG
>NW_015557006.1:0-329 GCF_001515605.1 Sinocyclocheilus anshuiensis | reverse complement strand
GTTGGAGTGTTTGATAGTATTTTGGGTGCTGTCATCATATCGCTACACCATACAATTTGCAGAAAGAGAAAGCTGAAAAGGTTTTGAGGTTAATGTGTTACAAATAAATCAAGCATAACGCTTGAGATATTATTTTAACCTGGTGAAATGTAAATGACACAGGGCACTACACTATATTAGTTTTTTTTTTTAATCCATCTAACCGGACCATAGAACGGGACTCTCAAGCCTTGACATCGTATCCGGGAGATAAGTCAGTAAATTCCACTAAAATCACAGGCTTTGCTTATCCCATGCGAATGCACCACACGAAATTCAGATGTGGGGGG
>NW_015557005.1:290-570 GCF_001515605.1 Sinocyclocheilus anshuiensis | reverse complement strand
GTCCTTTAACAATATCTTTTGTTTGTTCTGCAGGAGCACTTCAAACCAGATTAGACGGAATACGGAATACAGCTTCCAGGATGGAGATGTCATACAACCAGTCAGCTTCCTCAATGAGCTACGTCTACCAACCACTACAACAGTCTTTCCAGAAACAACATTTGGTTTCTCTGTGACTCCTTCAAACCTCATGTAAGTGTTGGATTTCAATTTTGAGAACAATCAAAATTGGAGAAGGAATTTTATTGCAAAAATTGGATGTACATTAAACAAAAGGGGT
>NW_015557005.1:0-230 GCF_001515605.1 Sinocyclocheilus anshuiensis | reverse complement strand
GTTCAGCAGTGGTCACAAGCAAGCTGGTTTTCAACTCCTCATCTCCAGTCCCCAGTGAATCTCTGGTCCTCAGTGCAATCAAAACTCTCCGTAATTCCAGAGAGTCACAGCTCAATGAATCGGTGAATGTGGTGAATGTCACCTATGAGAGTAAGTGTCATCATTTTCACTAGGAAAGCTTTGACATGAGATCAAGGTAAACAGTGATGTATTACAGACTTTTGGCAAAT
>NW_015557004.1:705-1179 GCF_001515605.1 Sinocyclocheilus anshuiensis | reverse complement strand
AGTACATGGTGAAATCACATTCACCGTTTGGGTCTTGAAAGCAGGCGTCTATCAGCAGATCCATCTAACAGTGGATATATTAGGGATCTGCTGATAGATGCCTGCATTCAAACACTTGTGAATCTGTGCTCAGTGAAGAGTGTAAAAGATGTGTAAGATTTGTATCATCACATTTTTAAAATTTCAGTACCGACATCGGTACTTTTGACAACACCTGGTTGGAGCTAAACTCTGCAGGACAGTGGATCTCTGAGTTATGAAACCCTGTTTTGTAGACATCTGCATGTTAGTCCTTAAGGCAACTGTATGTAGTTTTGTGTATTTTGCGACGCATACGCTACAGAGAGAAAGAGAAACCCTGTGACGTGCTGTCACCCCTGCAACTCGTTCAAACAACAAACAGGGCAAGCTGAAATGTTCTGAAGTGTGGTTACATTTCTATGGCCATATGGTTTCTGCGAAAATATATATCTG
>NW_015557004.1:0-305 GCF_001515605.1 Sinocyclocheilus anshuiensis | reverse complement strand
ATCATTGAATTCAGTGATGTCAACATCCAGCTCAGTTTAAATAGTATCTTTGCAATCAAGTCAACGGTATCGCTGGAAATTAATTAACATGTAACAGAAATATATTACTCTTGTATTACTTTTGTACAGTATAATGTACATATTTAAATATTAAATTTTCTATCAAATTTAAATAAAACAATTAAATGATAAAAAATAAATAAACAACCAGGTTAATCACTTAATTTTAGAAAAAAAACAATACAATTATTAGCCTATTAAAAAAATGTTTTAAAAGAATATTCACACAATTTTTCTTCCATGTA
>NW_015557003.1:950-1372 GCF_001515605.1 Sinocyclocheilus anshuiensis | reverse complement strand
CCACGGAGGAGCTCCGGAAGGATAAAAAGGAGGAGTGACGACAGTAAAAGACGAGAGAGGACCAGGCCTGGAGTTTATTTTTGTGTTTTGGTTTTGTTTGTGCGCGACAGTCGTCCGCACGGGGCTGTCGCGCTATTTTGTGTTTGTTTATTTTATTAAAGTTTTGTTGAAGTGTTCGCTGGTTTCCGCCTCCCTCTTCCCGAACTACGAACTTTGTTACAGATATGTTCCACAGTCTCTGGTATACCACATTTATTGCAATTAACTGATTCATGTTTACCAATAATAAATAATGATTGATTAAGAGCTGTGTGACCAATACGGAGTCTAGATATTATTGTGTCCTCCTTCCTACTTCCAAAGTTTTTCCTTCCATTTCCAACTTGTTTTTGAATGTTGTATAGATGCAGACCCTTTACATC
>NW_015557003.1:485-643 GCF_001515605.1 Sinocyclocheilus anshuiensis | reverse complement strand
TTTGATTACTTTTTTAGTAACAGAGTAATTTAACGCGTTATAATTTTCAAAATAATTAGAGTAGTTACAAGCCGAGGTCTTATACGTTACTGCCACATTACATTGCTGACCGAATGCAGTGTTTTATAATCTAGAGATTGTAAAAAGGATGTAGCTCA
>NW_015557003.1:0-180 GCF_001515605.1 Sinocyclocheilus anshuiensis | reverse complement strand
ATTAACAGGTGCAAGCGTATGCAGAGTTTCTATTTAGGCTATAACACGTGTTTGCAGCGTTGAGCAGGGGCGTGTCTAGATGGGGGGGCAGTCGAGGGCACTGGCTCAAAAGAGGGTTTGCGGAACGATGTATGCTAAAAGCACACGTCCAGTTTTGTGTGAGTGAAGGAAATCCGCTTG
>NW_015557002.1:0-799 GCF_001515605.1 Sinocyclocheilus anshuiensis | reverse complement strand
GAGTGCAGGGAAACTACTGTTTCTTCGTCTTTTAGTTTTATGGCATATTACAATCATAACTTGTTAAGTGCATTTCGCCACCTACTGTACCGGAGTATGTAGCATGGATTATGATTCGATTATATTACTTTACATATTAGTAATAATTAAGAGAGAAAGAGAGAGAAGAAAGAGGGGAAATGTTCCGCACTTTCTGTGATTTTACATTCCAAGCATTCATCTGATTGACTTTTACCTAATAAAAACAATGTTTTGTTTAATCTGTGTGATCAAACCTCAGTCTGGTTAAAACTGATCCCTTCCTTCAGTTCTTTCAGTTCACACCCTGTGCCTTAATTGATTTCTGTACACTGTAATATTTTCTTCCACTATCATCCATGTCCCACCTTTCCTGCCATTTCTTCATCATTTATTTTTTGATCTTTGCCTTAGTTTCTCCTTTACCAAAGGGAATATTTATAACATCTCTTATCTAAATAATTATGATTTATGATTCATAAATCTATATCATTACGGCCTGGTTTCATAGACAGGGCTTAGCGTAAACCAGGATTAGGCCATAGTTCAATTAGGACATTTAAGTAATTTTTATAAACATGCCTTAGTAAAAAGCATTACTGGTGTGCATCTTAAGACAAAACAAAGGCACTGTTTTAAGATCAATCAGTTCAAGTTTCTTTCAGCCTTGTCTGTGAAATCGGGGGTAAATATTATTTGATAATTATACAATAATATAATATTTTGTAAATGTAATTTATATAGTTTTATTTTACATTACAAAAAAATAATCATTTTGTTA
>NW_015557001.1:0-1357 GCF_001515605.1 Sinocyclocheilus anshuiensis | reverse complement strand
AGAATGCGGTTATATGTCTTCGTCACTCCCAGATGACCAGACAGTACATGTTCATGCGCCAATGATAGGACATGTTGACGATACTCACTAGGAACAACAATTTGGTAAACTGCGCTCCAATCCAAGTCTGCGTCAACCACAGGACTCCACTTGCGCATCAACATTCCACCCTCTAAAAAATACAATCCAAGTCGGCGTCAACCACAGGACTCCACTTGCGCATCAACATTCCACCTTCTAAAAAATATGCAATGTTTCTATTTTCAACAGCATCAGGGCTAACAACGTTAGAGAAACATTTTCTTAAAGTTTGATCTTCTTTTTGTGCTGCAATAATTTTGTCACGAGTTATAGGCAGCCTTAGATTAACACTACCAAGCGCCTTTTCTGAGCACTTTAAATTAGACTCGTGTTTCTGAACCACCTCTGACTTAGTCTTTGTCATACCGTCACCGACCAGATTCTGCACTATGAAAGTATCTGTCAAATCAATATCATCCACAATTTCTCGTGACTGTGCGCGTGTGACTACGCACACAGGAAACACATCTGGATAAACTCTAGATAACTCATCAGCGGCTAGACTCATTTTCGGCGTATCAGTTACCTCCAACATGGGCATGACTCTACCCCCAGCTAGGTCATTCCCCAAAATGAAAGTTACTCCCTTAACCGGGAGCGAAGGACGTACACCGACCTTCACGTAACCTGTAACGAGCGCACACTTCATGTACACGCGATGTAGAGGAACTTTAACCACTCCCACCTCAATGCCCCTGACAAAGACACTTGAGCCACAATATGAGTCAGATGACATTGATAAAACATCTGCCAAAACGAAAGATTGATTTGCTCCAGTGTCCCTTAATATCTGTACTTCTTTTTGTTCATTCCCATCACCAGATAAGGAAATTAACCCCTTCATCACGAAAGGCTTGTAACTAACATCAGGAGCATCCTCCTTCCCTTCGAAAATAACACGCTCTTCATGACGCGTAGCATTCAATAAGCCAACACTTTTAGGCTGCTGTGTCTGTTTACGTTTTAAAGCATTACAGTCCGCAATTAAATGGCCTGGCTTATGACAATAAAAGCACTCCCGAACGTCTTTAGATGAAGGGACAACTTTCAATCGAGAAGACTGATCAGATATAGGAGGAGGCCGAACTGTGCTCTTATCTGTGCGTGAAGAAAATACCGTCTTATGTGTAAGGACAAATTCATCTGCTAAAACAGCGGCATGTGACAGCGATGATACCTTTTGCTCATTCAAATAAATCACAACACGTTCTGGCAGACCACCTTTAAAATTTTCAAGCAGAATTAATTCTCTCAACGACGCAAAGTCATCAATTTT
>NW_015557000.1:0-603 GCF_001515605.1 Sinocyclocheilus anshuiensis | reverse complement strand
TAAATTTAAAGCATCCTTGCTGAATAAAAGTAATAATTTCTATAACTATATATTTCACAATATTACTGCTCTTGCTGTAGTTTGGCTCAAATAAATGAAGGCTTGGTGAGCAGAAGAGACTTTTTTAAAAAAACATTACAAATCTTACTGATCAAAACCTTTTGACTGGTAGTGTATTAGAACACAATTTCTAAAGTGCCTAAATGTCAAAATTAGTACAATATATTTGTTGAAAAATTCTAATACTGAACACACTATTGAATTATTAGGCTGTGACTCATATTATTTTTGTGTTGCTGTCTGCTCCTTCCCTCCCTGTACAATAAATCCATCTGAATATCGGTCTCTGCTAATTTTTTTTAATGTAACTTTACAATTGATATTGATGTCCTTCAGCACAGTATTCTGAATGATGATAATAATTAGTTGTGCAGTGCAAGAGAGAACCTTTAATTATTTTCCACGGCCCCAGACTAAGGATTTAGACCTTTTTATGTGATGGTCATACAAATAATAGAGTTGTCTGTGGTTTCAGAAATTGTTGTGGATGTACTGTATGCTATATAAAAAGGGGCCAAAATTGCACCTTTTGGGGTACAACAG
>NW_015556999.1:0-758 GCF_001515605.1 Sinocyclocheilus anshuiensis | reverse complement strand
ATTGCGTGATAAGTCGATATATTGATTATTGCGACAGGCCTAACGTTGACTGCCACAAACAGATTTCCTTTTCCTGTTCATTTTTTATTTTACTATATAAAATGGGTCTCTCTCTCTTCTCTCTGACAGCAACCTCTCGCACACCACAGTGTAATGAGAGCATTTATAAACATGTTGTCCAACACATGTAATAACATATTTTTTTACTTCAGACTCACTTCATAAAGTCAGTCGAGTGTTTGAAATAAGTTTCAAACTCACTCCATAACGTCAGTCGAGTGTTTGAAATTTTTGTTTTGTTTGAACTTCCTTTTGTGATCCGATGTGGCTTCTTATCATAGAATCATTATTTTATAGTATTCTATACTGTAATAAAGGCTATGTCAATAACTATTACATTATAAATAGACTTTATTCTTATATTGCCACGGTCGTGTGTTTATTGTCTTCATGTTCAGTCAATTACAGTGTTTCTATCTTCTTTTTATTGAGCTACAGCAATAGCTGGATGCCTTTGTTCATATTAGGGATTTCTTGAAACGTTTTATTACATCTATGAGGCATATTTGAAGTTTCTGCATGAGGGCGCCCTCTGGCTTCCAGTATGAACAAAACTTACATTACATGAGTGTACTCACTAATGCTCACACCACCCTATTTTGGGTAAAATAGGTAAGTGCCACCACAAATAGAGCATAAGGAAACACTGTAAGGAAACGCATGTAAGGAAACACTATAATGTGTAAATGTAATGCATG
>NW_015556998.1:0-596 GCF_001515605.1 Sinocyclocheilus anshuiensis | reverse complement strand
GCAGAAAAATACACTCAAATTCGCATTTGTAACTGCAATTCATTTTAGCTTGGAAAGCTGTTTTAGCTGTGCTTAAAACTGGACTGTCTTGACATATTCAGTTCGTACAATGTTAACCAAAAAATGATCTGCTTTCTCCTTGTACAACACAGATCTCATCAACATTCTTGAAAACAGACGGTTACCAGAACTCCCCAACATTTTTTTTTAATCCGAACAAGTAAGAGAGTAGAAATCAGCAGGCAGCCTATTAAAGCTTTATTTTGGGTGTCCCGTGGCTCACCGTCTAGGGTGCCTACTATGTCTGAATCTAACACAGGCCCTCTACTGTAAACTAACACGGTAACAATTTGTGGGCCAACCGATGACTAGAGAGACCTGCTAACTGAAAACGACGAGTTTGATGTTATGATAACTCAAAAATAACTCAAATAACACAAAATTGACTTTTTAACAAACATAAGACTGACCTAGCAAATGAAGCCATACAAAAGTTTTAATACAACTAACCTTTGTTTTCATGCTCTGATACAAAAATAAAGTCTTCTCCTGTTCATCATTTAAAGTTTTTGTGTACGCCTTCATGTATCGTTCTT
>NW_015556997.1:0-890 GCF_001515605.1 Sinocyclocheilus anshuiensis | reverse complement strand
ACTGAAATCGACTGAGAAATAAAACATGATTTTACTAAACTAAACAGAACTAAAAACCTTAACTACAGATTGAATACTGCTCGGTCTAATGTGGCGGACAGGCCAATGCGATGACGTAGTTTGCAATGCATCTTGGAAATAGTAGTTGATTTACATCTACGGCGTTAAATCTGCTTTACAAAAAGGACTACTTTTCCCAGAGCGCACCGCGAGACGAGAAGCGCACACCCCACCTACCAGAGGACCGGAAGTTGTGTAGAAGTCAGCCAGCCACTCACATTACCAACACAGTCTGGCGGTGAAACTCAAACTTTTGTGATCCCGCTATACCTTGGTTTTGTCTTTTGGAGCTTTAATACATCAAGGTAAGTTCATTCTTCTTTTAAAATCTCAACTAACATGTAGGTTTCATCTAGGGATGCACCAAATAAAGACGCAAAAATCATTACAACCGACGGTTAGAGACTGTTTAGTTCTGCATCGCATGTCTTCGATGAGAAGAGGAAGGGTGCGGCAAATCGTTGTTTTAATGAGTGAGCCATTCAGTCATTCATTCAACCGATTCGTTCAAACGGTTGTATTTTTTAAATAGTTGTATTTATAAATGGCTCACTGAATCATTAGCTCAATCGATTCGTTCAAAGCCGTGGATTTATTCAGTAATGAAACACCGCTGTGTTGAGACCATGGACGTAGTGTCCGTGACGTCACCCGTAGGTTTCTAAAGAGCAGTTTTGAAGCTCAAAGTAGGCGAAGCCAGCCGTCGCCATCTTGGCAGCGTGTCACTCCCGGATAATCAAAAATGGGCAAAGAGGCGGGAGCTGGTTGCTGAAACCACGCATTGATTTTTCTGCTGTGAAGTTGGGCATTTTAACATGAGGAGTCTATGG
>NW_015556996.1:0-787 GCF_001515605.1 Sinocyclocheilus anshuiensis | reverse complement strand
TTTTCCGGGTTTGGTCAGGTGATGTTCGACATATACCCTATTGAAAATGCAAACAGCTTTACTGGCATGATAAAAAAGGCTTTACAAAGCATTGTCAGTTCTTCGAACCAATGGTGTTGAGCATTATCAAATTTAGAGGCTACAATTCATAGTTTTCAGTCACGTGACTGGCTCGCAGACCTGCTGTAATGGCGGCGCTTTGAATACACCCGGCTTCCTAGTTTTCCTCATTTATTTTGTACTTTGTGATCAACAAACAAACTTAGGGCTGCACGATAAATCGCATGCGATTGTCATGCGCATCTCGTCAGTAAAGCCGGTTCTGTGAATAGTAAACTCCATCACGTGCTTTCAGATGGTTTAATACACAGAGCCATAGATCACTGCTATATCGCATTCATGATCGCAGATGAGTCACATTCGATTTTGAACGTGATATTGCGTAGCTTGTCAGTGTGTTTTTATTAATGCCATTAATGTTTTTGTTGATACAGCATAGGCTATAACACTAGTCAACTAAATGAATGTAACATGGCAAAGATTAATGCACGTTTGGAAGTTGAATGTAAGGGAAATGTCATTTTGGAATTTCTGTGGTTTAATGTGATATTGTTGTTCATGTATGTTCATGATGAAATTTTATTTTATTGTTGTAATTAATTTATAGCATTAACAAGAAGACCTGTTGAATTCATTTTGGGAGCGATGACTGATTCAATTAATTTTTAGTCCAGTGCCTGTATATATGTAATGTGGGGTTTGGGTTTTGTTTTTGTTTCATGTTCAT
>NW_015556995.1:739-918 GCF_001515605.1 Sinocyclocheilus anshuiensis | reverse complement strand
ACAGCATTCCTCCAGTAAAGCATGGAGGTGGTCATATCCTGTTATTGTTTCTCTGCAGCAGGGACAGAAGCACTTGTCAGGATAGAAGGAAAAATTTAAATAATTCTTGAGTACAATCTGCTGCCCTCTGCCACAAAGTTGTCAATTGGGAAGAAGGTTTACCTTCCCACATGACAATG
>NW_015556995.1:333-534 GCF_001515605.1 Sinocyclocheilus anshuiensis | reverse complement strand
AGACATATCCCAACAGACTAAAGGCTGTAATTAAAGCAAAAGGTGGTTCAGCAAAATACTGACACAAGGGGATGATCCTTTTCCAACTCGGTGATTCTGGATTTATATTTTTTTCTGACATGTTGGTGTTATATCTTTCACTTGGATATTTTAAGTTTCACTGAGTAAATACAGCTGGATAAAACAAAAACTGTGTCCGTC
>NW_015556995.1:0-268 GCF_001515605.1 Sinocyclocheilus anshuiensis | reverse complement strand
TTTCAGGCTGCAAAGCAACAAAATGTGATTATTTTAAAGGGGGGTGATTATTTTCTATACCCACTGTATATATATTAAATACATATAAAAATATGCTGTCAGGATATGGAGGTAAATAAATATTTCTTTTTTTAATTACAGGGATACCAAATTATGAATATACTTTTGGCTACTTACAGAGGGGACATAGTATCTCTGCGCAGGTAGGATGTCTATATTAACATATAGACCTCAGACACAAGTATTATATTAAATATTTATTATATTA
>NW_015556994.1:0-560 GCF_001515605.1 Sinocyclocheilus anshuiensis | reverse complement strand
AAGCGCTGGTCCTAATGAATCTGTTTCTGAATTCAGAACTTTCATGCAACCTCGACTCGGAAAATAGCATTTTAGAGCTTTAAGACGACGCCTACGATTATGTATATAAAAACTGATTACAAATATTGCACTATGCGTCGAAGTTCGGTAAAGTTGGCAACATATTCACAGACTGATTAAAAATAGTGCACTATGCGTCGACGTTCGGTAAAGTTGGCAACATATTCACAGATTCGAACTTAAGTTAACTTACCTAATCAATAACTCCTGAGCTAAACGTTCTTAAAACACAAATGACACATCTTTCTAATAACAGTATCGTAGACAACCAGCTAACGACCTAATTTTCCGCAAAACGGACGTTTTCCCCTCAGGGACAATATAGCAGTTAGCCTACTTGGTAACGAAACCTAAAACTACTAAATTATGTAGTAAGATTCGGATAAAATCTAACAAAACGAAAGAAAAACTACACAGTAACATCAAATGAAACCTAAATGTGACACTTTTTGAACATTTTAAATGACTAACGGTAACGTTACTGGTCAGCGCCGAAGTTT
>NW_015556993.1:752-914 GCF_001515605.1 Sinocyclocheilus anshuiensis | reverse complement strand
AAAGGAGAGCGTGTGCAAACGCACATCAGTTTTTCGCTGAGGAGCTGAGACTGCGCGCCCCGGCCATACAGCGGTGGTACAGCAACTGTGCCGATGGGACGTAATGTCTCCATTCCCTCCTTCAGGGAACGAGGGTTACATAAGTAACCGAGACGTTACCTT
>NW_015556993.1:0-437 GCF_001515605.1 Sinocyclocheilus anshuiensis | reverse complement strand
ATTACACATATGGACTGGCCCAGGGCAGTGCTACATATGGAAGTCCCTGCGGTAGACTCAACCCGCCTGGGGTGAGATAACTACGCAGCAGATATGGCAGCGAACGACTGCCAGGGAAAGACACGGGCTTACCGTGAGGGGAGCCGTACCGTGGAAGAATACACATGTGGGATCACCCGAAGGGGGAATCACTACACACGGGCACCTAGCCCAGCACAAGGGCTGACCTTGGGCATACACACGAGTGCTGGACCTGGCGTCTGGCGCTCCGCCACGCCTGACTGCCGAGGGTGCGGGAGGAACTTCAACAGGGTTCGCCATGGGGAACTGAACTGAAAAGTGCACGTATCCGGTCCGTAGAGGGGAATGGCGGAGCAAGTGTGATCGACACTGAGCGGGACCGGTGTTACTGCCTATCTGAGGCGAGTACACGAGAG
>NW_015556992.1:0-809 GCF_001515605.1 Sinocyclocheilus anshuiensis | reverse complement strand
GATTGCGGTTACTTTTCTTAAGACATCCTTGATGACGTATGCAGATTACAAATGCGACCTCCGGAGGACGCAGCTTGTGTGTATATGCGATTGATTTGAAATAATTAAACTGTGAATCAAAGTGTCAAATAATCTGAATTCATCTTATTTTCCATCAAACAGTTCAAATTTACAACAGTGATGGCAACAAAAGCAGCAGACGGGCTGAATGAAAATGCAAGTTCACTCTCTGACAGCAGGTGGCGCTTTTGGCCAAGCAGAAATACAGTGCTAACCATGGTTACTCCTGTAAACAAAGCAGTGCTGCACATATAAACAACCTTTTATTAGGCATTATATGGTGATAACGTGAAAAAAATGTCAACAAAAACTTTCTGATGAAAGTAATTTCCCTTTCGTTCATAATGTTTCCCGTTGTAAATGGGTACATACGCTCCCACAGTGACATGAAGGAAACACATGCATGCAAAGTGAAAAAATGACCTTTTCCACTCCAGATATCCACTTTTCAAAATGATGTATTATTTTTAAAACATAACATTAAAATGACTACATTTCGACTAGTCGACTAGTATTTCCAATGTCGACTAGCAACTGCAGTTCCGTTTAATCAACTAGTTGACTTGTCTTGCATATTTAAACAGGAAGCGGGACATACAGTACTTTATCGATGGGCTTTTATAATAGCTTGCAGGTTTTAGTTGACAGTCATGAATTTGCTACTTTCTATTGCTTAGTCAAAGATTTATGATTGGGCAAAATGGCTGTAGGACAAAATTGGATTGAAGATTATTGAAAATACTGTAAGC
>NW_015556991.1:0-555 GCF_001515605.1 Sinocyclocheilus anshuiensis | reverse complement strand
TAGATCAAAATAAAATATATATTTTTTTCAAAATAAAAATTATGTGTTTTATTATTATACAAAAGCATATGTATTCTCTCTCTCTATATATATATACACACATACATATGTATATATAATATACAGGTGCATCTAAAAAAAATATTTAAAATAACTGTTTTCTATTTTAATATATTTTAAAATGTAATATACATGTGCATCTCAAAAAATTAGAATATTGTGAAAAAGTTGAAGTTCAAAAAGTGAAACTTTAATATATTCTAGATTCATTACATGTAAAGTAAACATTTCAAAAGTTTTTTTTGTTTTAATTTTGATGACTAGAGCTCATGAAAGTCAAAAATCCTGTATCTCAAAATATTAGAATATTTCCTAAGATCAATCAAAAAAAGGATTTGCAAAACAGAAAAGTTCAAGTTCTTTAAAGTATGTTCATTTATTCACTCAATGCTCAAGGCTCCTTTAGTACAAATGACAGCATCAGTGAGGTGTGGCATAGAAGTGATCAGCCACTGCTGAGGCACTATTGAGCCTTCAGCTCGTCTGTATTGTTGG
>NW_015556990.1:0-559 GCF_001515605.1 Sinocyclocheilus anshuiensis | reverse complement strand
GCCTACTACGACCAAAAGGCCTCTCACCAGGAGCTCAACATCGGAAACAAAGTGTGGTACTACAGCTTCGCCCAACCAAGGCAGAACACTCCCCAATGCCTGTCAAAAAAATTCCTACCTCACTGGAGAGGACCCCATGAGATTGTGGACAAGCTCTCACCTGTTGCCTATCGAATCAAAATCGGACAAGGGCGCAGCGAGCCAGTCCTTCGATGGGTCCATCGAAACCAGATAAAGAGGCACCAGGGCTCCAACCGACAGGAAAAGGGGGAAGACCAAACCAACTGACACAGACCGACAATCTCATACTCTACACCACACTGACATAACTTCTGTCATTTTAGGAAGACATAGAGCTATCTTTCTTAAACATAACACCGACACACTCTCCTCCGCCGCACTACTAGGACCAACCTCTAGTAGAGAGGAGTTGCTCCACACATGTGACACTTGTTTGCCGTCTAACCTCATTCATTGTCCTTGTGTCTCTTTGTGTTTTCCCTTTTCTTTTTCTTTTTTCCCCCTCTCACTACAATTTCCTTTCCCCTCTAGTCCCCTC
>NW_015556989.1:333-535 GCF_001515605.1 Sinocyclocheilus anshuiensis | reverse complement strand
AGTAGATACTGAGGTATCACTCTGATCCGGACAAAAGCGCTGGCGGCGTGTCTGGATCACATCCCTTAGGTCTTTTACTTACCTTCCTTTGACCCGCGATTCTTCCTACCCCTACCCGCGGGCGGGGGAGGAGCGCGAGCCACGACACTAGCCTTCTGAGCCAGTCTCTGATCCTCAAACCGAGACGGGCTAGGACCCCTGG
>NW_015556989.1:0-176 GCF_001515605.1 Sinocyclocheilus anshuiensis | reverse complement strand
CGACAGCCTGACCTGCTGCTGCTGCGTATGCCCTGGCATCCGAGCGAGATGTCAAGGAGGGGAGTCTTAGAGGATAGCTCTGTCCTCTCTCCCGTAGAGAGATAGCTGGCCAGCATCTCCCTATAGGGGCGTCTTCTCATAACCGCTTTCGCGCATCGCCTCGATATTGGCATAAC
>NW_015556988.1:0-1623 GCF_001515605.1 Sinocyclocheilus anshuiensis | reverse complement strand
CAGAACAATCACTCCCGACCGGCACTTTAATTCCATGCCGTCGGGAGAGCTGTTCTATCCCTACTCTTTCTTTCACACCGGCCATAATGGCCAGTATCAAAAGAAAAACTACTCCTCTAACCCTACACAACTTTTTCAAACAAATAAAACAAACAAACAAAAAAAACAGAAGTCAAACTAACCATGAAAGTTGGAAAAAAACACAGTCGCTCTCACAGCCATGAAAAATCCTCAAGCTGAACAACTAGCAATGAAGGGAGAGTCTCACAGCTCGACTGATCCAGCAAATCAGATTGATATCTCCGCTGCAGAGGAGCCGAGAGAAACACAGGCTCTTATCCTGATCGACTCGAATGGGAAATATGTCAATGAGAAACTTCTATTCCCAAATATGATGGCCAAGAAAATCTGGTGCCCAAACACAAAAAATGCTTTTCAGGTCCTGTCTGATAGAAACCTGAATGAAAACTATAAACACATCATAATTCAGACAGGGACAAATGATTTAAAGGCCATGTGGCTCCTGTGATCAGAGAGCTGGCGATCAGAGCCACTCAACGTTTCCCAGAGGCAAAAATAACTCTGTCCGCCTTACTACCACGCACTGATGTACCATTCCACGTGATTCATGGAAATAATGTGGAACTCTCCAGAAGCCGTGAACTCATTCCTAAAAAATGTTGAAAAATTAAAAGTTCTGATGCTATATGAGTTTACCATATAGACAGAATATTTAATCAAAGCTGTCTGCTGATGCTGAGTGATAGTTTCTCTCTCAAAGAGTTAAGAGTGCATGACAAATACTGTTTGAGAATCACATACACACTGATTTCAACAGTGATTTCACACCATGTGACAACAGTATCAGAATCTGCAGCTTTCTGTGATTCACTGACAAAGACACACTTGATCATCTGTTTGATCACGACAATTTAGAGCTTTAAATAAAACCATCAAATCAACTTCAGCCCAGAATTAAAGAAACACAAAGTGACTAATGACACATCATAAGACGACACTCATACATGAAAACAACTAGAGAAAGATGAAACACTCGCCTCAGTGTTTGTACGTCTGTCTTTGTACGACAATTTAGAGCTTTAAATAAAACCATCAAATCAACTTCAGCCCAGAATTAAAGAAACACAAAGTGACTAATGACACATCATAAGACGACACTCATACATGAAAACAACTAGAGAAAGATGAAACACTCGCCTCAGTGTTTGTACATCTGTCTTTGTCTTCCTCTGAAGTGTTGTGTTGAACAGCAGCTCTGAAATTTCTGTCACTTCTACCAGGAAGAGACGTGAGAATGAGAAGAATGACAGTCAGTCATCTAAACTCTCATCTGCTGTTATTCAGTCAGTTCAAATGAAAGGTTCATTGTCAGGAAATGCTGCTGAACTTACTCACAAGTTGCTTTACAAGTTTGTGAACATGCTTTATACATATCTTGGACTGACACTTGACACACTTTCAACATTCAGTGTTGTGTTGTCTTTCATTGGACAGTGATGGGTTTCCACATTAAAAGGTGGAATACATATATTTTATATATATATATAATTATATATTATATCTATGTAATTTATAATAAAAAAATAATTATTTATACTTTAA
>NW_015556987.1:389-567 GCF_001515605.1 Sinocyclocheilus anshuiensis | reverse complement strand
AAACGACGGCCCTCAGACCCACGTCATCTGCTAGGAAGACTAGACAACATCCTGCTGGACCCATCTCCCATCTAGATACCTCCGTAGAGGTAGCGAGCCTCTTAGTAACGCTACGTTTCCGGGCGGTAACTGAGAGAAGCGCTCGCCGGAGACCGCTGCGCCCTGGAACACGGCAGGG
>NW_015556987.1:0-350 GCF_001515605.1 Sinocyclocheilus anshuiensis | reverse complement strand
CAGCAGGGTTGGCAGACCGATCTCCTGAGGGCACTGAGGAGAGACGGGCACCATGTAATGCGGTGTACACCGCTTTTCCCCATAGGGAGCTGGCACTCAAAAAGTCCTAGGCCATAGGCGTCAGGACGTTTACGACGTAGACTATCCAGCGAGAATGACGGTCCGCAGAACCGCCTTCCGTTAGAAGCCTTCGGCCTGGGAGCACCACTCTGACTCTAGACTCTGCGGAGTACGAGAAGTGAGGACCCCAGAATGAGGGGTTGGAACACGGTGGGTTGGGACTGCTCCGCCCAGCAGCCCATGCCAACGGCCTCAACCTCCTCAGAGGAAGAGAGGTTAACGCGTGCTCT
>NW_015556986.1:0-663 GCF_001515605.1 Sinocyclocheilus anshuiensis | reverse complement strand
CTATGTCTCTGTCAGCGGCACACGCAGCCTTTCTGTCAGAGCATGTGACGGGCCGAGCCGCTTAAACTAACATGTGAAACAAAACCATAAACTATGTCTTACCAGTTTTAAAGGCTTTAATATGAAGCTTGTCACATGTTTAGAACAAACTGGATTATGCACTTTCTCCGCAGCAGCTCAGTCTGTGTCTGTCTTACCAGTTTTAAAGGCTTTAATATGAAGCTTGTCACATGTTTAGAACAAACTGGATTATGCACTTTCTCCGCAGCATCTCAGTCTGTGTCTGTTATATTTTCAGATGCGCTCGTATCAAACTACTGTATATTGATATGAACGGTATTGCCTCATATCGAATCGCTTATAAAGAAAATATCGATATATCTTACAAACTCGATATACCGCCCAGCACAAGCAGGTATTAGGACCCAGGGGAGGCTGCCGCTGCTGCCGCTGCTGCCGTTGCACGTGCTATTACCGTTTACACTATCATACACCGAACTCGTCATTCTGTACATGCATTCTCAGTTTAAATGCAGCGATCCAAAACCGTGAATCTAATCACTAATCTAAGCCACAATGCTGACGTGATCTAATCGCTAGCACACCCTGAACACTTGTGAGTTAGGCCCAATCCCAATTCTACCCCTTAGCCCTTCCCCTTTC
>NW_015556985.1:0-929 GCF_001515605.1 Sinocyclocheilus anshuiensis | reverse complement strand
GCCCACATGATATAACGGCTCCAATCCTGTTGATTTTGACTACAAAATCAAGTTTTGAGCGTATTCGGCCCACATGATATAACGGCTCCAATCCTGTTGATTTTGACTACAATAGGAACGAAGGAACCGGGTAAGTTCCTGGTTGAGTCTCTCTACCTGACCACTGGATTGGGGATGGTAGCCCGAGGTGAGGCTCACATTGATCTCCAGTGCCTTGAAGAAAGCGGCCCACAGACGGGAGGTAAACTGGGGACCCCGGTCGGAAACTATATCCTCCGGTAAACCATAGAAGCGGAAGACTAGATTACATAATTGTTCAGCCGTCTCCAGAGCGGTGGGTAACTTAGGCAAGGGAATGAGGCGACAGGCCTTAGAGAAGCGGTCAATGACAGTAAGGATCGTAGTATGGTCATTGGAACTAGGTAGGTCAGTGACGAAATCTATGGCAATATGTGACCAGGGACACTGTGGGATGGGTAGCGGGTGAAGGAGTCCTGCTGGTAGTAGGTGGGATGGTTTCTGTGTATTGCAAACCCTGCATTCATGAATCTGACTAATAGTATCCTTTCTCAGGGATGGCCACCAGAACCGGTTTTGAAGTAGTTGGATGGTTGCATTAATACCTGGATGTCCTGAGCTGAGCGAAGCATGAACGTGTGTGATCGTTCTCTCTCGAAGAGCTACAGGGACAAATAACTTATCCTGGGGGCATTCAGCAGGGACGTTGTGTTCGGTATTAGCCTGCTCAATCTCAGTAATAATGTCCCACTGGATAGGTGACACAATGAGAGCTGGGGAAATGACATTTTCAGGCCTATTGGAGTCAGAATCTTTCTCGAATTGCCGTGACAGAGCGTCTGCCTTTGTGTTCTTAGAACCTGGCAGGTAGGTAACAGTGAAATCAAACCTGGAGAAAAACAGAGACCACC
>NW_015556984.1:915-1205 GCF_001515605.1 Sinocyclocheilus anshuiensis | reverse complement strand
ATATAGATATATATATATATATATATATAGATATATAGAGAGATATATATATCTATATATATATATATATATAGATTTGCATTTAAACTCAGAATTCTGAGAAAAAAAGTTTGAATTGTGATATTAAAAAATCTGAATTGTGAGATGTGAACTCGAGAAAAAAGTTAGAATTCTGAGTTTTTATATCTCATTTCTTACTGTTTCATGCAATTTTCAGTTTATATCTCACAATTATTTTTTTGTCCGATTTTTTTATATTTTTTTATTATTGTGGAAGCGGGCTTCCTTAA
>NW_015556984.1:0-842 GCF_001515605.1 Sinocyclocheilus anshuiensis | reverse complement strand
AACATTGGCCCAATCACTGGTCCGTCTGCTATCAGCAGTAAACACGGATCCTCCCGGCGCCGTTCAGTGCTCATGCAGCAGCTGTGTCTGTGTTTACTGTCCCTGGATGATCATAACGCTCCAGCAAATGCTGTTGCTTACTGGTGTAAAATAAATATGGACTGATATACTGTCATCACAAACACACGCTGCCATTGAGATTCAGCTTAGGAAGTATGTAAAACTGCTGGGAGTTTATGTTGGAAGGATCTTTGGGGATTTGTGAGAATCTGGTACCATAAAAATACCATGCTACATTATTTTAGTGTATGATGTGCCATAATATTACTGTAGTAATGACAATACCATGTTATTTTGATATATTTTATGTAGGGCTGCACGATTAATCGCATGCGATATTTAACGCGCATCTTGTCAGAAAGCCGGTTCTGTAATCAGCGGTAAATCTCCATCACCTGCGTGCTTTCACATTGAGCAGCATTAACTACACAGAGCCGTTGTTCACTGACGAGTTGCGCAAAACCACGTTCATATTCGCGCGATTTTTTGCGCAGCTCGTCAGTGAACAACGGCTCTGTGTAGTTAATGCTGCTCAATGTGAAAGCCCGCAGGTGATGGAGATTTACCGCTGATTACAGAACCGGCTTCACTGATAAGATGCGCGTTAAATATCGCATGCGATTAATCGTGCAGCCCTAATTTCATGGTACATGTGGCAAAAAAAAAAAACATATTAGTGCCATAGTACTTTTTTTTTTTTGTTGTTGTTAAGGGATGGTACTGCTACAATACTATTAATTTAATTTAATATATATATATATATTGACGTAAATTTGTAAAAA
>NW_015556983.1:0-1274 GCF_001515605.1 Sinocyclocheilus anshuiensis | reverse complement strand
TTTCCATATTGCCACAATATTTGCTGATCAGTTCAACTATAATTGTTTTGCTAATTTTAATGACAAACATCATCAAGATTTTAATTCTTAACTGTCAATAATGCTCTAAATTTTTAATTTCATGGTTAGCTCATTAGGGTTTGGGTTATCCTGCTTCAAGATATTGATTGATTAATCGTAATTTTAATTACTCTCATCAATTTGAATGATAACATCATTAAATTTTAACCAGGAAATACCATTTCTAACTTGAAATTCTAATTTAATTTGCAATCAAGTTCTGCATCTACCTGTTAGGCCTTCTTTCCTCTCCCTTTCAGTTATTTAATTAACTCAGCTAAATTTTCATAAGTTTGCCCGTTTGGCTTAAGCCTGTTGGTGGCAAAACCCCAAAAGGAAAATCAGGGTTTTCCTCAGCACTTAGGTTAAAGTTAGTTTTCCTGCTAACACAGCAAAACCAACCCCGTAGGGGTATCACTGTAACAGCGCCACCACCGTCATTTTTCCTAACATTTGGGAGCAAAACTTCTCTCTTCTTCTCCTTCTCTCTCTCAGCTGTTTTCTTCTGAGTTGACTACTGCGTGTGTTTGCTGGGATTTTGCCTGTGGAAATCACAAAGCAAGAGAATTTTAGCAAATAGAACAGGTATTTGTGAAACTTGAGACAGGTATTTGTGAAACTTGAGAACGCCGTTTCAAAATTGTCTTCCATTTACCTTCACTCTCTTGCGAAACCCTACCCAGCTAAGAGGACTGACAGGCATCCGCCAAAATTTGAACAAGCATCTAGGAACATCTAATTGGTGGACGGTGTCAATCTTGACAGCTAAGAAACCAATACTGTCATTGTTATTATTTTCCCTTCACCCGAAGGAATTTTAATAGCAACCACAGCCCTGGTATTTAGAAATCCCCATTTCCAAATGCCGGTTTAGGAGCATCCTTCTAAACCAAACTTAACCAAAAGGAAAAAGAGAAGAAAATTCAATAATACTCATTCTGCTACCAGAAAGGGTATTTTGTTGTTTTATCCTTCCCTCTCATCTTACCATTAACTTTCTTTCCTTACAAAAGAAAAAAATAAATTTCTCTTACAGGAAAATTGGAAGCAGCCAATTATTATCCTGTTCTCTGCTCTGTTTGTTATTCTTCTTTCCTCCCTCCGTTCTCTAGCTCTGCTACCTGTGTGTGCTTATTAATTTTCCCGACAGAGACTACAAATTAGGAGCGCGCCCACCAGAGAATCACAGTCACCGAGAACTACACTCACCTGTC
>NW_015556982.1:416-567 GCF_001515605.1 Sinocyclocheilus anshuiensis | reverse complement strand
GATCACTGTTGTTGTGCTATGTTATTGTAATATTTACCATTATACTGTATAATCAGAGGAGTATAGGAAAGTTTATGAAAGTGTCACTCCACAATACAATAGCAAAATATATAAATATGTATAGTATTTTTATGTTACATTAATCAGTTTC
>NW_015556982.1:0-176 GCF_001515605.1 Sinocyclocheilus anshuiensis | reverse complement strand
GCGAGCTGTCTCTTTAATACCGCATGGTTTATATACATGTTGCTGCTGATTGGGATGACATTTTTGACACACCCAACAAACAAGAGAAACCGTATCTCAAACCCCGTTGCACACCGTTTCCAGGAAACATATCGTTCAAACCGGAAACCGTAGCAAAATGTTGCGCACCGGTTTGA
>NW_015556981.1:568-871 GCF_001515605.1 Sinocyclocheilus anshuiensis | reverse complement strand
AAAACACTATGACAGAATTGACAGACAGATGACAGATTTTTCATTCCTTTAATATTAATAAAAAATAAATAAACAGAAAAATCACTCACTGTTCATGACTGATGAACTTTAATACAGTTGCTTAAAAAACTTATAATTGATATATATAGTTTATATAGTGTTTTATTTTAATATTTAATGTTACTTCTAAATACTGTACCTGAAAAATAAAGCACTGTTTGTTTTATTTGCATATTATGTGTTTTTGTAATGTATATCTTTTGTTCTTATTTTCTAATAACAAAGATAAAATAATGACTAAGA
>NW_015556981.1:0-270 GCF_001515605.1 Sinocyclocheilus anshuiensis | reverse complement strand
AAAATTATATATATATATATATATATTAATTCTAATGGAGAAAATAGCTCATTAAAATTGTATTAATATTGCATAATATCATAAAATTCCCTCAAAATCATAAATAATAATCAAAAACTATTATTGAACAAAAATATATTGCATTGATTTTCCTGAAAAAAAACAAAAAAAAAACAAGATACATTTCAAGGCTTCGGTCACTTTTGACCGCAAAGGAGGCAAGTTTGACTCCTAAATGAAGAGGGCCAGAGGGTTAAATCACTTCATATG
>NW_015556980.1:560-838 GCF_001515605.1 Sinocyclocheilus anshuiensis | reverse complement strand
TGCTGCACTGCAAGCGCTGAATTAAAGTAACAGCGCATTGTTTGTGGTCAATATTTGACACAGATGACACAAAAATGTAGTAATTACACAATAAATGCATTTAATTAAAGTCTACTGTGTTTCACAGTCAACACATAGGCTAAACCTTTTTGACTAGGTTTAAAGCACTTTTAAATAGGGTTGGGTATCGTTTGGGTTTTTTTTGATACCGGTGCCAAATTGATACTTTTAAAACGGTTCCGGTGCCTGAACCGATACTTATTAAAAAATAAATAAAT
>NW_015556980.1:0-297 GCF_001515605.1 Sinocyclocheilus anshuiensis | reverse complement strand
ATTTTAATTAACAATGTTTGGATTTAAAATCAAAATAATGGATAAATGTTGTGATTGTGGTAAACAGCCACGGGTCAGGAACATACTCCTGTCTGAAAGTACAGTCCGTGTTGCTTCTGTACCACACATGGACTACATACGCACTGCAAATGGAGTATGTGTGAACCTCACATACAGCTCACAAAATCAGGCTTGAGCTGTGTAAGCTGTTGTGCAACAATTACACGATTGTAAAAACAAAAATACAGTGCGTGATCAAACATTTAGGTGAGATAAATATATATTTTTGAAAAATGT
>NW_015556979.1:0-579 GCF_001515605.1 Sinocyclocheilus anshuiensis | reverse complement strand
TGCTTATGTAATTAATTGTACGGACCAAGTCAGACACAAAACAGAAAATTAAAATAATTGTGAAGGGAGCTGAAAATGTTTTGGGTATAAACAACATATCTTGGGAAGGTGAAGGGAGCTGAAAAATTTTTGGGTATAAACAACATGTCTTGGGAAAATATCAATAAAAGGCTGGAAGTTGATGGGAAGTCGGGAGATGCAGGTGATAAGACAACTTGAATATTGTACAATGGAATGCAAGAAGCTTGTTAGCAAATGGTCAAGAGTTTAAAGGTTTTATAAAAGGGTTTAAAAAGAAACCAGAAATCATATGCATTCAGGAAACCTGGCTTAAACCAGTTTTAGATTTTAGTATTAAAGGTTATGATAGTATACGCAGGGATAGAGAGGAAGATATTGGGGGAGGGTGTATAATATTTGTAAAACAAGGAATACAATATAAGGTTTTAGGGAAAGGAAAGGAGTTGGAATTTATAATGATAGAAGTTTTGGAAAAAAAAGGAAATGTTAAAATTATCAATTTTTATAATCCATGTAAAAGGCTATCACTAGAGGTATTGGATGAATTGATTGTACATT
>NW_015556978.1:0-1179 GCF_001515605.1 Sinocyclocheilus anshuiensis | reverse complement strand
ATTAACTTGCTTTTATTTGTAAAATTAAACAGCAAAGTTTTTTTGCTGAAAAATTATTATTATTATTTTTTTTTTGCAAAATTAAAAAGTTTTTTTAGTAACTTTCATAGGTTCTGTTTTAATCTTGCATCTGTTGGATATATTTCAGATTTGCATACTTTCTCCCGCTTCTCATACTGCTCTACAACAAATCTGACACTATCCACTACTGTGTTGTTGCCATAAGCTCCAACCAACCGTCAATCAAAATTAGTTATAGATAGTTGATGCTTGGTTAGGAGTGTTCCTACATGGTTGCTAGGGTGTATTAGGTGGTTATTAGGGTGTTTCTATGTAGTTGCTAAGGTTTTGGGGTGGTTTTTTTTGCATGGTGGTTTCTAAGGCAAGGGAAACTGACTTGGAAGGAAGCCTTCCTGCAGAGTTTAACTACAAACCTAAAATTAAAAATAAATCTAATCAAGGTATTCATGATTCACTTATAAATAACAGGCAGGTGTGTTGAAGCAGGGTTGGAACTCCAAAGAAGTGTGTTTTTGGTTGTGAGGGAAAGATAACCTTGTTCAACTTCCCAAAGAACCCAGCGTTAAGGTATGTTCACCCAAAAATTAAAATTACCCCATAATTTACTCACCCTCAAGCCATCCTAGGTCTATATGACTTTCTTCTTTCAGATGAATACAATCGGAGTTATATTTAAAAATGTCCTGGTTCTTCCAAGCTTTGCAATGGCAGTGAATGGGTGATATTCAATAGTCCAATAGAAGTCCTATAAACTGCGTCCATCCATCATAAAAAAAGTGCCCTACATGGCTCCAGGGGGTTAATAAAGGTCTCCTGAAGCGAATCGATGCATTTTTGTAAGAAAAACATCCATATTTAAAACTTTACAAACCATAATCTCTAGCTTTCACTAACTGTCATACGTGCATACAACGGACAGTGGCGTTATACATGAACATATATGACGTCATGCAGGGCCATACTCATAAAAAAGTTTCCGAAACTTATACAAACCCTGAATGAGTTTATTTATCAGAATGCATGAAATAGCCTTAGACATCTCCTTTAAAGTATATTATTTAGGAAATAGGTACTCTTTTGTAGGGATGGCTGACGCGAAACTGACGTTTCGACACAGTGTCAAGATCCCGAAGCGCAGATGTTTCGAAACACTGCTCC
>NW_015556977.1:737-851 GCF_001515605.1 Sinocyclocheilus anshuiensis | reverse complement strand
TTATATCACGTAATTCTGAGAATAAAAGTCAGAATTGCGAGAAAATAAAGTCTGAATTGCGAGATATAAACTCGCAATTGCGAGAAAAAAAAGTCAGAATTGTGAGAAAAAAAG
>NW_015556977.1:0-320 GCF_001515605.1 Sinocyclocheilus anshuiensis | reverse complement strand
GAAATAAGAAAAAAAAAAGTCAGAATTGCGAGAAAAAAAGTCAGAATTGCGAGAAAAAAAAGTCAGAATTGCTAGATATAAACTCGCAATTTTTATCTCGCAATTGTAAGTTTATATCTTGCAATTCTGACTTTATAACTCGGAATTGCAAGTTTATATCATGTAATTCTGAGAAAAAAAAAGTCAGAATTGTGAGATAAAAAGTCGCAATAACCTTTGTTTATTTTTTATTCAGTGGCGGAAACGGGCTTCCATATTATCTAGTCCAATGTTGAATATTAAGTTGTGATAACTAATCGCAGTGTTTTTTTTTTTAACAG
>NW_015556976.1:970-1277 GCF_001515605.1 Sinocyclocheilus anshuiensis | reverse complement strand
GTTCTTCTGGACTTTCTATTCATCAAAGAAACCTGAAAAAAATTATACTCGCTGTTTTCAACATCATACTAATAATGAATGTTTTTTGAGCAGCAAATCAGAATATCAGAATGATTTCTGAAGGATCGTGTGACTGGAGTAATTATGCTAAATATTTAGCTTTGAAACCACAATAAATTACATTTTAAAATATATTCAAATAGAAAAGTTATTTTAAATAGCCTAGTAAAGATATTTCAAAATGTTACTGTTTTGCTGTACTTTGGATCAAATAAATGCAGGCTTGGTGAACAGAAGAGACTTCTTT
>NW_015556976.1:0-232 GCF_001515605.1 Sinocyclocheilus anshuiensis | reverse complement strand
GTGAAAAAGTGTGTTGGAAACACAAATTGAGGACCAATCTGCACCTTATTGATGACCCGTGGCATTAATATACTGCATCTGTGCCAGCGCGTGATGTAATAAAACTGCAGCTTGTTAATAAACGTTTTTTTTATTTACATTTTTTAAATCCATTTTATACAATCCGCCTTCATTTAACAAGTGCACACGCGCATAAACAATTTTCAAGTTCAACACTTTTTGTTCCATTCAG
>NW_015556975.1:684-1187 GCF_001515605.1 Sinocyclocheilus anshuiensis | reverse complement strand
CACACACACACACACACATTTATACATGCCGATCTTACACTGACGTAAAGCGATATATACTACATAGCAAAACTCAATTATCTTCACAAATGTAAACATAAACATCATGATTTTCCATAAAGCTGCTTTGAAACAATGTGTATTGAGAAAAGTGCTACACAAATAAAATGTACTTGATATTTTTATGAGACTAAACTTATCTGTAACATTGTGGGGTAAAATGGTAAAGAAGTTCCTGTGATTTAATTCAATCTCATGAAAATTATATTTGTTCTACATTTGCCGTGCTGCCTGAGTGATGCAGTGACTGATGACGACATGATTGACAGTTTATGGGGTTTATGGGTAATTCTGTGTGTTCATACTTCCTGTTGTTCTTTGAGTTGTTTCTTCTGTTCGTCTGACAGCTCCGTCACGCCCACCAGACCGACCGGCTTCCCCTTCTTATATCCCAGACTGCTCAGCTCCTGATCTACACACACACATACACACACACACAGAAC
>NW_015556975.1:0-609 GCF_001515605.1 Sinocyclocheilus anshuiensis | reverse complement strand
CATACACACACACACAGAACACATGTGGACAAATTATACATGAAGATGTAAGAGAGTGTGTGTGTGTCTGTTGAGTGTGAGTGTGTGTGAGAGTTGGAGTGTGTGTGTGTGTGAGTGTGCGCAAGTGCATATGTGTGTGCGTGAGTGTGAGTGTGTGTGTCATCTTCAGAAACTGCTGCAGGAAACTGCCGTCGTTCACAAACTTATTAGATGAGGAGGATGATGAGGATGAAGACGCCTGTGGTGGGGGGGACTGACACACACACACACACACTGATAAACACACACAGATCAGGTTTGGTGTGCTGCGCTGAGGAGCAGACCTGATGAGTCACCTGCTGGTTTTGTTCTGCTTCTGCTGCTGGTTCTGCTTCAGTCTGGCCTCGATCTCTCTCTTCTTCTGCGCGATCAGCTCCTCCTGTCTCATGATAACAGTCATCTTACTCTTCTGAGGAGTCTTCCTCCACCTGAAACACACACCGCTGCTTTATCTCAGACTGCTCCAAACCCTCAACAGACTCTCACAGAAACACCAGACTGAAACCGATTCAGGAACACTTTTAACTAGAGACGAATTAACCAGATAGTGGTCTTGATAATTCTCTCTCA
>NW_015556974.1:0-2008 GCF_001515605.1 Sinocyclocheilus anshuiensis | reverse complement strand
CTGATGTTTCCACAGATCCTTCTTGGTGATGTTTTCTGCAGTGATCGAGTCTGGCTCTAATGCCAAATTGTGGGCAAGTGTTTTAAAACCCAGTGAGAGTCTTGCAATGACCATCTTTCTGGTTGATGACAAACCGGATGACACAGCTCGTGCAGCAGAGATCTTCAACGGAGTTTCACCGCTGTTTTAGTGTCCAGGTCTGACACTGTGTGGCACATGCAGTGTTCTCATTTTTTTTTTTTTTTTTTTTTGGGGTTTGGGAAAATTATTTTCCCTAAAATGTCTGAATAAAAAAAGAAAGAAATAAAATTTTTCTTTCGTGTATTAACAGTATTTCTCTACAGGCTCCTCATGTAGATGGCGAATTGGTGCAGAAACTGAGGGTGGTACTTCAAGGGAGGTTCTTCAAAATGACTGAAGTGAGAAAAGTCATGTTCAGACGTTACCTGCCTTTGACCTTCATCCAAACAGACAAACCCATCTATAATCCAGGACAAATGGGTGAGCTACAAATGACCTGTGGATGAATATTAGAAGTGATCAGAACTTGTAGTGTAATGGAATTAACACTTTCAAATGCATTATGTAATGGATGTGAGTTATGTTTCCCTTCTGCAGTGAACTTCAGGGTTGTGACCATGGATGCTAAATTTGTTTCTCTTGATCAAATGGTAAAGCCTGATCTGCTTCTAGTCTTTCAGTGCTTTTTTCTTTTTTTTTTTTTACTTCCTAATATTGCTGTTTGTCTTTACAGTACAGTCTAGTGGTGGTGGAGGTGAGAACTTGTTCTGGACCAAGCCTTTGGATAGATCCAACACTGGTTTGCCATTGCATGTCCTTGGTTTTTTTTTGTTTTTTTTGTTCCTTTTAGGCTTGCAGTTTCTTATTCCAAGCTTTTTCACTCCAAATAGGACAATCATAATAACCGGATTGGTCAGTGGACAAATTTTTTTTTTTGTCAATAGGACAATAATAATAATCGGATTGGTCAGTGGACAAATGTTTCCTCAACGAGGTGGATTTTGCAGCTTTCTCATGAGTTGAACCCAGAGGCTCAGATAGGGATGTACACACTGAGGGCTTTTATTGGTGACCGAATGATCTCACAGGTTGAGGTGAAAAAGTATGGTACGTCACCACATATGATGTGCAATGGGTAGTTTTGATGACTGACTGATATCCTAATTTAACTAATTTGTTTCTGGTTTAGTTTAACCAAGTTTGATGTCACCTTGATCGGACCACAGATGTATAGTGTGGGAGATGTGGGACTGAAAGTTGAGGCTTGTGCCAAGTAAGAATAAGCTCTTATATTCTTGACTTGTTGTCTTTTGGTTGGTGTTCTTGATCTTGTTCCTTAACATTTTCCCAGTTACACATATGGGCAACCTGTACCTGGTCAAGCGTTGGTGGAAGTGTGTCGTGAGCCATTCCCGTACGCTGTGGTACCTGGCCTGTCTCGTGTGTGTCTCATCAAAACTGCTATGGTATGAGACTGCTGTACAGAGCAGAGGTTTTTTTTTTTTTTTTTATGAGACTGCAGTACAGAGCAGGTGTTTTTTTGTTTTCCTCTTTCTTTCTGCATGTCTACACTTAAATCTGACATCCTTTGTTCTGCTACCAGATGAACAACACTGGCTGTGTTTCCCTTACCATCAGTACGTCAATGTTTTTCAACACCAAATTTGAGAATGACCTGCAAGATTTCTTTCTAGTTAACATGAATGCCACTGAGGAGGGAACAGGTGAGCTGCTGGCTGATTTGAACCAGTGACTTGGTTTTATTTGGCATTTATTTCCTCCCAGATGTAATGTCAAAATCCACAACTGTGTCCATTTACGTTTGAAGTTGGCAAGGTCACGTTTTTGGACCTCCCAGGTTTCTTTGCCTATGGATCAATGTTTAACAGAAAGGTGAGTAAAGCGTCATCTCTTATTAGACAATCCTCAGTTCCCTTTCCTGACCTTCTTTCCCAACAGATCTCCGCATCTTATTTCAATGGGACTC
>NW_015556973.1:1411-4075 GCF_001515605.1 Sinocyclocheilus anshuiensis | reverse complement strand
ATCTGTAAAAATCATACTGAGGAAAATCATTGTTTTTTAATGATTTAAATATTTTTAATTTGTGATATGATGATGATGTTTTTGTACAGGGAGGCTGTTGGCGTCTGTCGCTGTGTATCTCTGATATGATGATGATGTTTTTGTACGGGGAGGCTGTTGGCGTCTGTCACTGTGTATCTCTGGCACAATAATACACAGCTGTGTCTTCAGCTTGCATATTCTTTCCTTGCAGTGTTATTGTGTTACTGGAAGTGTCTCTGGTGATACTGAACTTGCTTTTCAGGGAATCCTTGTAGGCTAAGTTTCCAGCAGAGTCAATCAATCCAATCCACTCCAGAGCTTTTCTTGCAGGCTGACGAATCCAGCCTGTAGCATAGCTTGTAACGGAATATGAGACTTTACAGTTGATAGTGAGAGTGGCATCAGGACGGACAGTCAGAGACTCAGGCTGAGTGAGTTCATATGAATCAATACCTGTATCAAATCAAATAATACCTGTTAATAAGAGAGCATGATGCTTAAAAACTGTTAACAAGCTTTTTAGCAACAAAATGATGTATCACACAGAAAGTAGACTAAACTTACAGGATATCACTGCCAGAAGCAGCACTAAAGATGAAGAGATCATGGTTTGTTTCACAGCACAGTTTGAATGAACTGAAGCGATTCTTCACTCCCTCTAGTGATCAGATGAATATATAAACTGACTCATGCCTGCTGTTTAAATATGCAACAGGAGATTTACATAATCGTATGAAGCTACTAATCAAATCTACATGCTACAAAAATATTCATGTTAGGGCTAATATTATTTATTGCTCTCTTGAAATATGGTATGATTCATATGCACTTTTATATTCCTATTTATGAAGATATTTCTTTTTACTTTTTATTCAAGATGTTTTAGAGAAGAACTGCTTGTGGTTATCACTGTGTTCACTCTCGTGCATCGTAAGTCACTGCTGTGTCCTTAATCATCACATTCTGTCCTTATAGAGTTGTTTTGCTCCTGTAAGAGTCTCTAGTAACTTAAAAATCTGATTTTTAGTTCGCCGCTGTAACGTGTAAAACCACTACCACAAATCTACACATCAAAAGACATGTTGTGTTGAGCTTTTATAGTGAACTTCACTGCATATTTAACAGCATATTCTCATCAGGCTATATTTTACAGATTTTTTATTCTCTGCTGCCACCTGTTGACTTCTAGTAACAAGAGATAAAACAGCCAGTGTGGTTTTTGTTTAGCTGTACAAGACCTTCGTGTCACTGTGAGTCTCTTGCACAGTAATACACGGCTGAGTCTTCTGCTGTCAGGCCTGATAGTTTCAGATACACCATACTCTTTGAATTGTCTCTGGTGATTTCAGTTCGACCTTTGAAGGATTCAGAGTAGTCATTGCCACTGCTGTCACTATTAACACGTGCCATCCACATGTAACATTTTCAGGGTTGATTTGATTTGCATTGGGAGGGTCACAAGGTGCAATCATGACTGATAGGCCAAATTATTAAATTACAACATAAACCATTACCAGTGTGAGTGATAAAAACATTTATTAATTATATTCTGAATATTTATCTTTTCGTTTACTGTTATATGCCTAATACAGAATTCTCTGTATATGGGACACAAATCTTCTATCTATCTATCTATCTATCTATCTTGTTATATGCCTAATACAGAATTCTCTGTAAATGGGACACAAATCTATCTATCTATCTATCTATCTATCTTTTATTTAGATTGTTGATTAAATATTATACTATAAATATATTATATACTCTTATATATACTCTTATTTGTATTATGATGTTTTTGTACAGGGAAGATGTTGATGTCTGTCACTGTGTTTATCTGGCACAATAATACACAGCTGTGTCTTCAGCTTGCATATTCTTTCCTTGCAGTGTTATTGTGTTACTGGAAGTGTCTCTGGTGATACTGAACTTGTTTTTCAGGGAATCCTTGTAGGCTAAGTTTCCAGCAGAGTCAATCAATCCAATCCACTCCAGAGCTTTTCCTGCAGGCTGATGAATCCAGCCTGTATCCTCACTTGTAACTGAATAGGAGACTTTACAGTTGATAGTGAGAGTGGCATCAGGACGAACAGTCAGAGACTCAGACTGAGTGAGTTCATTTGAATCAATACCTGTTGGAAAAAAATAAGAGAAATACAAAAGCGCATTCAGATCAGTGATTATTAACAATGCAAGAAAATTGTACTCTAAAAATTGATGCTCCGAAAAATATCTTACAATTTACACTTGCCAGAAGCAAGACTAAAACTGCAGAGAACATGGTGTAGTTTTCAGGACAGATTGCAGGAGCAGTTCGACCCTCCCTCTAGTGATCAGATAAAATGTCTTATGCCCACTGGTTAAATAATAAACCAAAAATTTACATAATCATATGCATTAGCTGTTGTTTTTTCCTTTAGTTTAATGATGCCAAACCCATAATTAATTAACAAAATTCAGTAGGCTGGCAACATTTTAAAGGTTCTCTTAAAAAGAACATTTTTTCACTATAAAGAGCCTTTTGTGGAATGTAAAGGTCTTGTATGTTAAAGTTTCTTAAAGGGATCATATGATGCAATTTCAATTTTTCCTTTCTCTTTGGAGTGTTACAAGCTCTTGGTGCATAAAGAAGATCTGTAAAGT
>NW_015556973.1:0-1069 GCF_001515605.1 Sinocyclocheilus anshuiensis | reverse complement strand
CATAGAGAAACAATAATGTACAGTATGTGGAAAATAATGTGTTTTTTGAACCTTAAACCGCATAAACACATTTCATTACACCAATTACACAAAATAATGTTATTTTTAGCAGCATCATATGACCCCTTTAATGGAACCACTGATGCCAATAAATAACTATTATTTTTAAAAGTGTTGTGACCTTGAAACACAGTGATTTTTTTTTCTTTTGAGAAAATAGCCTTTAAAAATTACTATTATTACTATTATTACTATTATTATTAATAGGTTAAGTAAAAAAAATGTAGTGTATGTATAATATAGTGCATATTTAACAATGCACACACAATTTCAGTGATGTGCTCTTCCCTGAAGTTTTATTTTTTTAGCTGTGGACATTGTATGACTTACTGAGGTAAATATAACTTCGGGTGATATATAGTGCTAAAACAATGACTGTGCGAATTACACCAGAGATGATATATTTCAGTAAGTTGCACTGCATTTCATCTTATTTCATGCTATAACTAGTAGTAAAGAGGAAGAGCTGATTAGTTCGCACACGCTCCATGCTCCACACTACATTAAAGCACATCAAAATGACATTTATTGCATGAAATTCATTGTAAATACAACATCATTAAACATAAACAACGAAACAGATTTTTATATACTTATAATCATGCTTTATTGCATGAAATTCATTGTAAATACAACATCATTAAACATAAACAATGAAACTGATTTTTATATACTTATAATCATGTTTCTACATATGGTCCACTGCAACTTAATTAGATTAACAACACATTTGATGGAATGCATCCCATATGTCATGACTTATGGTTAGCCTACTGATGGCAATTGTATGTTACTGAATGAATTTTTTTTGCAATGATTTCTATTAGAAATTGGGGAATCGTTGTGGGGCCCCCAATAGCTCTGGGCTCTGTATTCTGTCCCTCTTTTCTCCAATAACGATGCCTGTGTATGTAGGCCTACATTAAATGAAAATTTACATGAGAAATATTCATTAAAGGGGTCAATGATGCTTTTTTAAAGATCATTATTTGGTGTAACAGAATATGTT
>NW_015556972.1:532-962 GCF_001515605.1 Sinocyclocheilus anshuiensis | reverse complement strand
AACCTTATCATTGTGTGGCGAATTCAAACGCTTCTCACTGGATCTGGATTCTTGTAGCACTGTGCATCTGTGCTGTAACAGTGTCGCGAAATCAACTTTGGCTCCCGAGTAAAGCTGCTCTGAGCTCTGACAATTTTGTTTGCGTCATGGTCCGAGCTGATAAACGGTCCACGCTGCGCAGCTGAAACGTAGCGCAGTTTAGTTTAGCTTTCATTTCGTTTGTGGGGGGGGGCGCTATGTCACGAATCCGGTCTATAAACTTCCGTTCTCTCTCCACCAGAGGTCACCCGCTCTCCACATGGACTCTCACACTACACAGACTGTTACACATCACCCTGGACTACATTTCCCATACTCCATTGCACTAATCACAAGCTCACCTGAAACCAATCACACACAGCTGCTACCAATAACACACACTATATAAATC
>NW_015556972.1:0-162 GCF_001515605.1 Sinocyclocheilus anshuiensis | reverse complement strand
CGGATGTGTGTCTACCTTTGAGTGCAGGTGAGGACACGTTCGAGCTGCATTCGGTGCAAGTCGAGCTGGAGGCCGTGGAGAAGCTGATCCGCGATCTGGTGGTGAGGCAGACCCAGCAGAGAGCGGAGAGCCACGCTGGAAACATCCCAGGCTGACGCTCAC
>NW_015556971.1:427-580 GCF_001515605.1 Sinocyclocheilus anshuiensis | reverse complement strand
TCAACAGAAAAGCGGAGATATTTTAATAAAAATCTGAGAGATTTACCGGTATGTATGAAAGAAGAAAGAAGATTCACCAAAGATGTTCGTTTCAAAAAGTTGAAATCGCAAAAAAACATCGCCAAAGTAATCCATATGAATTGCGTGGTTTCC
>NW_015556971.1:0-251 GCF_001515605.1 Sinocyclocheilus anshuiensis | reverse complement strand
TACGAACCAATCAGAGCCGTTCAATGGCTCTGGAACCAATCAGGTTTAGTCAGTGTGTTGTTTGAATTTAAACACAAGTAAATGCAAGTTTTTTGTTTTGTTTTTTTCATATATGATGTTGAAATCCTTGTGGGAATTTCAGAAATATATAGTAGAAAATAAAGGCGTCAAGCTTGAAGAAATGTATAATCACCTAGCTTATTACTATTAACGTATCATGTAATGAACAACAGCCTAATCAACCAAAGTAG
>NW_015556970.1:347-1009 GCF_001515605.1 Sinocyclocheilus anshuiensis | reverse complement strand
TGTTAATCCAGGAACATGTTGTACTTGGTGAAATCACGGTCACCAGCTGGCACTATTGAACAGCATTGGCAGGCAGTATTATAGCCTTTATGCATGTGTTTTAGGTTAATTTTTGTAAGATTTTTGGAAGATGGAGAGACAAATCTGTGCTTATTTCAGAAAGTATTGATGATAGTGATATGAGTGCATCAGAAAATCAGGTTGTAGTAATAAAACAAGTTGTTGAGGACCAAGGAGGATAGAAGCAATGAGGGTGAGGGCAGTGATGAAGAATAGGTTGTTGTGGAAGTCAGGCATTTGGGTACATTATTGTATGCCAGTTTAAAAGATGTGATCCATAACCAGAGGTCAGGAAAGATGCCAATGTCTATTGGCATTACTATACTGACAGGCAGCGATGCTATAATGATGACTGCACAAGTCAACATCTACTTACTTGTGGGATGTGTGGGGTACACTGAAAAAGAAGAGTCTTGTTGACTTTCACTTGTGCTATGATAATTGATGTGAAATTCCAAGATGAAACAAAATGTTAAAGTTGTTTTAATGCTTTTGAAACACTAAGACATGGTTTTCAGGCAGTGAAATTGCATCCGAATTTGTGTCAAGTTTTAGACTTTTTCACGCGCGAGTTCCAAATCAAATATAGCAGCACAAGAAAA
>NW_015556970.1:0-291 GCF_001515605.1 Sinocyclocheilus anshuiensis | reverse complement strand
TCACATTTTAGACAGTTTCACGCGCGACTTCCAAATCAAATATAGCAGCACAAGAAAAAAAATTGAATGTTCATAAAGATTTTCAATGTTTTTTGAAACAGTAAGACCTTTTCACTTCTTTTCAGATAGTGAAAAAGCATTTGATTGTGTGTGAAGTTTCAGACAATTTGCCAAAAATAATTTACCCTAATTGGACAACGTCAGTTATAAATGACGGATCCCTTAAAAAAGGTCAAAGGTCAGATTAAGAAAACAAATTTTGGAAAATGATTTTACTCCTAAATATATGTA
>NW_015556969.1:579-899 GCF_001515605.1 Sinocyclocheilus anshuiensis | reverse complement strand
TATGTCAAAAGATCGAGGAAATTTTTATTTCTCGGTTCATGACCCTTTTAACTTCAGTCAGAAGGCAGTCGCCAACATGGCGATTTAGTAGCCTACATTCTGTAATATATTCTTAATACACACCTTCATCCCTAAAAACGCACTTCAAGGTCAAGAAGTCGGTTCTTCATCGAATACAGTAAATTCAATCAAATATAGGCAATTCATGAAACCTAACAACATAGCAACATAACATTCATTAAAGTTATGCTGGGTACACACTAAAAGATTTTTAAAATCTTATAAGATCTTCAAAATGTGAGAGACCACAAACATGAGGA
>NW_015556969.1:0-145 GCF_001515605.1 Sinocyclocheilus anshuiensis | reverse complement strand
TGAACGATTCGTTCATTTTGAACGAATCTTTAATGTGACTTGGGATGAACGAGTCGTCTCGGGGAGTGATTCGTTCAGTCTCGCATGCGCAACATCCTAAAGGTTCTGTACTGGAATTAGTCAAGTAGTTCACCTGTTTCGAGTC
>NW_015556968.1:0-537 GCF_001515605.1 Sinocyclocheilus anshuiensis | reverse complement strand
GAGTCCGGCCTGAGGACTTTGTCCACATCACAAGTAATGCTGTCTGTTTTGCTAGACAAAGAGAAAAACCCATCCAGCCTTGATAACTCTCTAAGCCTTCCTCTTTCTCTCATCATCCTCCACTTCTTACATGTACTCTTCCTCCTCTCCTTCTCAGATTTTACTCTTTCTCTCCTCATCCTCCACTTCTTACATGTACTCTTCCTCCTCTCCTTCTCAGATTGTGTCCATCTATTGTTCGTATCATCATTCAGTCACCTGTGACACTTGTGCTCTCTGAACTGACTCATATGTTGTACAGTTGGTTTGATCACATCATTAGAAACAAGTGTGAACAATTTTGAATCGTGTGTGTAAACGATGACAGCTGTGCTTTAGTTGTTTAACTTTTGCTGCTTGTGTTTAGCATTTTGCAGCACAAATGCATCACAGTGTGAGAAGTGTTTAAGTGAATGAGAATGTGTTTAGAGATTTGCAAATAGAGCCTAACTTCCTGAACGTGTTTAAGGTTTAGCAGAAAGAGTGCTTTATTCGACA
>NW_015556967.1:424-563 GCF_001515605.1 Sinocyclocheilus anshuiensis | reverse complement strand
AGACTGAGCGCGGATTGTGCGCTCCACTAATATAGATCAGTGGTGATGCGTGCGCGTTTGGTATAAGCGCGAAACCTGCGGGAATTACTAAAATAATGCGCAATACAAGCACTATTTAACCGGAGCGAATGAGACGTGT
>NW_015556967.1:0-192 GCF_001515605.1 Sinocyclocheilus anshuiensis | reverse complement strand
CAAAAACAGAGAAACAAATAGAGACATAATTAGCGTAGCTGCTGTTCCAACCAAGTAAAATTGATTTGTTTAACCCAAGCTAAAGAATAATACAAGTCGTAATCTGCACTCTAGTAGTTTCATTAATTTCTGTATACCTAAAGTCCGTACCTTCTACCTTTCATTGCAAAAACACTTGAACGAGTTGTGTTC
>NW_015556966.1:1086-1305 GCF_001515605.1 Sinocyclocheilus anshuiensis | reverse complement strand
CCTAAAACAAACTTTTTGCCAGACCTGCCATTGGCCAGTGACTTAAGGAAATTTACCGGTCAGAAATATTTTTTACCAGCCACGGAAAAAAAAGACAGGCAGTTATGACACCAAAACTTTAGATAATAGCTGTAACAACGTTTGTAGATCGGGAAGGAGGAGGCAGGAACCGGCGAACACTTAAACAAAACTTTAATAATAAAATAAACAAACACAAAA
>NW_015556966.1:685-967 GCF_001515605.1 Sinocyclocheilus anshuiensis | reverse complement strand
TATCTCCTCTTTCACTGTCGTAACTCCTCCTTTTATCCTTCCGGAGCTCCTCCGTGGGATTCGAGACCAGTGAGTGGCGCAGGTGTCGTGCATTAGCATTTACTCCACCGGCCTCGCTCCGTTCCCATGGCTCTCGGCCCCGCCCCTCTCGTCACAATAGCAAAAAAAAAAGCACAATCCTTGATTCCAGTTTCGAGACCTGCTAAAACTACTAGCTTAAAGGGGTCATAGGATGCTACATGCACTTTTACAAGTTGTTTGAACTGAAATGTGTGTTGGCAG
>NW_015556966.1:0-323 GCF_001515605.1 Sinocyclocheilus anshuiensis | reverse complement strand
AAATCGACGCGTTTCAGAAAGGCGGGGCATAGAGGAGAAACAATAATGTACAGTATGTGGAAAATATATATATATTTTTTGTATGATTTATTTATTCAATTTTCACAACACCAAAAAAAAAGAGGAAAAACAGGCAAAAGGATTTATAATAATAAAATCACATACATACCCTCACCCAAACCACAGGTTGAGAGCAGTGTCCAATGTTATACAGAAAAGCTGTATGTAACAACACAAACATAAGTTGAAACAAAGTAAACATTAATTAGCCCAGTGAGTTGAGGGGGGTAACATGAATAACAAATTAGGAGAAGGGGGGGTGA
>NW_015556965.1:397-547 GCF_001515605.1 Sinocyclocheilus anshuiensis | reverse complement strand
GAGAGGTAGAATAAAGTCAAAATAAAAATAACACAAGTAAAACCAGAGTATGTGGGGAGGGACCGACCTAACTGAATCCAAAAAGAAGGTGATAGCATAAACCGGAAGTAAAACCAGGAGTGAGGGGAGAGAGAGAGAGAGAGGAGGGGT
>NW_015556965.1:0-194 GCF_001515605.1 Sinocyclocheilus anshuiensis | reverse complement strand
GTCAGATTAACCGGAAGAGTCTGCTCACACTTCCGGGGTCACGTGTTGCTAGGAGACCAATGCAAGCTCACATCACGTGCAAGTGGAGCAGAACATGCATGGGAAACTCATACGGGGCATAACAGTCAGTTATGACATGTCGCATACAGCTTCATTCACAAATCAAAACAGCACATTCACTTCACAGGCAATGG
>NW_015556964.1:0-519 GCF_001515605.1 Sinocyclocheilus anshuiensis | reverse complement strand
GAAAAACGAAAATTTAAGCTGAATTCTCGTTTTTTGGAAGAAAACGAAAAAACGAACCGTTATCTCTTATCTCATTTTTCTACTTTCAATATTAAATCAAAAAACGAATGATCGAATGATACACGGATTGTTGTCGTCTGTAGTAGCTAAATGGTTTTTTTTCCATTTAATATTCACATACACTAGTCCATATCGTGGTTTGATTGAAGTGTACTGAATTGCATTTGATTTATTCATTCAATATTTGACGAATTCCGTGACCACCACATAAACATACACACACACACACACACACACACACACACACACACACACACACACAAAAGGCTTTAGCTGGGTTTTCACAGGCAGAGTCACATTTTGGTGTGATTGAGTGGCAGTTTCTCTCTGCAGATGACGAGGTTGTAGGATGTGACAGCATCTGAAATACACAATTGAGTTTAGATTTACAATGTGCCTCCTTCCATTTGTTTCTGTAAAAACAATTGTTTATGAAGGCCAAAAGTAGTATGTGAGCAC
>NW_015556963.1:0-871 GCF_001515605.1 Sinocyclocheilus anshuiensis | reverse complement strand
TCCTCTGTCTCTCTCTCCTGTGCTCTTCTCTCCTCTGTCTCTCTCGTGCTATTCTCTCCTCTGTCTCTCTCTCCTGTGCTCTTCTCTCCTTTGTCTCTCTCTCCTGTGCTCTTCTCTCCTTTGCTCTTCTCTCCTCAAATTCAAATTAGCTTTATTGGCATGACTTGCACAGTATTGCCAAAGCATTTTCCATTACATGAATAAACAATGATATAATACATAAACAAAACAACAATAGATAGATATGTAAAATAATTAAGTAAATAAGTACGTGTACTTTCTTTTTTTTCTCCACAAACAAGAAAAATATTAAAGACATTGCTAAAATGTAAAAAAAACTTTGCACAACAGTACATGTAAGAAATGCTCTTCCTTCAGTTTTGTCCACTGGCTGACAGTCTTAGTTTGTGACAGGTTGATACATATCTTGCTGCTGTTATGATCATTTTGGAATCTTCCCCTAAAATGTCACTTAATTTTTCTGTATTTGGTAATGCCATAAAATGTGGTTTAATTTGTTGGAATTTGGGGAAATATGCAGCTCTAATGTTGTGATAGTAATCACAGTGCAGTAAGAAATGTTCCTCTGTTTCCAGCTCTTTCTGTGAGCACAGTGAACACAGTCTCTGTTCTCGCGGCTGCCATCTCTGTCTGTGTCGTCCTCTCTCTATAGCCAGACATCCTGTGCTCTTCTCTCCTCTGTCTCTCTCTCCTGTGCTCTTCTCTCCTCTGTCTCTCTCTCCTCTGCTCTTCTCTCCTCTGTCTCTCTCGCCTATGCTCTTCTCTCCTGTGCTCTTCTCTCCTCCGTCTCTCTCTCCTGTGCTGGTCTCTCCTCCGTCTCTCTCTCCTGTGCTCTTCTCTCCTCTCTCCT
>NW_015556962.1:0-235 GCF_001515605.1 Sinocyclocheilus anshuiensis | reverse complement strand
GTCTTCGATGAGAAGAGGAAGGGGTGATTGTTGCTGGTTACTGTAAGATGATTGAAACCGAGAAATGGCCTTAAACAATTGGTAAATAAACTGCAGAACATGTTAGTATTGTAATTTTACTGTTGTTCTGTAAAATAAAAAAAAACGTAAGACAATAATAATAATAATGATAATAATCATTATAACAGCACTGTTTTAATACATTTATTATAACATTCACACATAGTGTTCAAAT
>NW_015556961.1:0-517 GCF_001515605.1 Sinocyclocheilus anshuiensis | reverse complement strand
TGTTAGACTGCACCCCATAAACACAATCAAGCCTAGGAAAAAAACCAGTGAACCACCCCTTTAATGTGAGCCAATGGAAGTCCTAGTCAAATAAAACATCTTAAAGCAGGACTATGTAACTTTTGGCGCTCTAGCGGTTAATAAACAGAACTGCACACATCCCGCGGAAGAACATTTCAACCGGAGCTACTTCTGTAAGTTTATGTCTATGGCGATTCACGCAGGTATGTGTTACTCCGCAGCGGTGACGATCCGACCAAGCTACAATAGTCCAAATACAAGTACTTATTATAAGTGTACCGTAGTGATTCGGAATAAGACAAAAACGCGGTTTGGAAGATGAATTCATGATGTACTTGCTCATTATATACATTTTGCAAATTTTGAACACAGAAAAAGTTGCATAGTGCTGCTTTAACCTAAATCTGCGACCAAACAAGCTTTGGTGAAGACTAATGGTAAACAGTTTCGGCTCAAAGGGGTCATATGATGCTATTTTAAAGATCATTATTTTGTG
>NW_015556960.1:0-624 GCF_001515605.1 Sinocyclocheilus anshuiensis | reverse complement strand
AGAGCAGATTTAGCTTCTCCTGGATAGCATCCTGTAAGGGAGGAGGACAAAAGGCTTGCAAATCTATGGGCTTTGGAGTAAAGGTGGGCACCTTAGGGACATACGCGGGTCTTGGGTAAAGAAAGGTACTAACCATCCGGGCGAAGTCCAGGCATGAGGGAGAAACTGACAGTGCCTGAAGATCCCCTGTCCTCTTGATTGAGGATATAGCAAGGAGGATGACAGTCTTTAGGGTTCAAAGGGGACGATGCACAAACCCTCCAGAACTGACGCCATGCCCCAATAGGGCACCTTGGTGCACTGTGCTGGCCTAAGCCTCAAAGTGCCACAAAGAAAACAAGTCACAAGTGGGTCTCTTCCCAAAGATTGACCACCCAGAGGGGCATGGTAAGCAGCTATAGCCCCAAAGGGCCACAAAGAAAACAAGTCACAAGTGGGTCTCTTCCCAAAGATTGACCACCCAGAGGGGCATGGTAAGCAGCTATGGCCGCCACGTACACCTTCAGAGTGGAGGGAGATAACCCCTGCAGAGAAACACTCCTGCAGATACTCCAGAACTGTACCACCCGGGCAGTTGACACTGTTGATTCTGGAAGTCTGGACAAAAATATTTCAAACCTGAAA
>NW_015556959.1:0-818 GCF_001515605.1 Sinocyclocheilus anshuiensis | reverse complement strand
GGGACTGAGCTTCCTACAGGGCAGGCGCAGTCTGATGTCCCGAGTAGACAGCCATACCTTCTGATCTGGTTGATAGGTAGGTATTTCAGCTCTTCGAAGGTCCGCGGCCGTCTTCTGCCTGAGCACTGCCCGTTGGAGATGGTGGTGAGCAGCGTCCCAGACCCTCTCGCTTTCCCGGAACCAGTAGTCAACCGCCGGAACATCAGAAGGTTCCCCGGACCAGGGGAACAGTGGAGGCTGGAACCCGAGCACGCACTGGAAGGGAGTGAGACCAGTAGAAGGCTGTCGCAGGGAATTCTGGGCGTACTCGGCCCAGCCCAGGAACTGGTTCCAGGAATCCTGGTGGCCATGGCATAAGGTTCGCAGGAATCGCCCCACATCTTGAATCTTCCTCTCCGTTTGACCATTCGACTGTGGATGATATCTGGACAAGAGACTTACGGTCACACCTAGGAGTTTGAAAAAAGCATTCCATACCTTTGAAATAAACTGAGGTCCCCGGTCTGAGACGATGTCTTCGGGAATGCCATAATAGCGGAAGACCTTGTTAAAGAGAAGTTCAGCCATTTCCAGTGCAGTGGGGAGACCTCTGAGGGGCACGATCAACTATTACCAGGATGCATGTTACCTTCCGAGGGTGGCAGGTCCGTGACAAAGTCTACTCCTAGGTGTGACCAGGGGCGATTTGGCACTGGTAGAGGAAGGAGTTTGCCAGATGGCAAGTGGCGCGGGCTTTTGGACATGGCACAGTCATGAACCTGGCACGAACCTTTTCACGTCCCTTGCCATATTGGGCCACCAGAAGCGATCTCGTAGCA
>NW_015556958.1:280-483 GCF_001515605.1 Sinocyclocheilus anshuiensis | reverse complement strand
CTTCCTCCCTCTCTGGGTCACCCGTCCCAGGGCCTCTTGCTCTTTTGCTCACAGCCAGGTTTGACGGGGGCCTGGACGGGTGGGGCGGCCTGCCTACGGCCAGCTACACGGCGTCGCTTGCTGGAGGCTGCTGCGGATGCGGTGCGGGAGCAGGGGCGGACGCAGGAGGCCGCCCTCGGCAACGAGCAGGCTGGGGCGCTGGG
>NW_015556958.1:0-185 GCF_001515605.1 Sinocyclocheilus anshuiensis | reverse complement strand
TCTCGACCGCATTGCCGAAGAGGCGGGTCTGGGACACAGGGGCATTAAGGAACTGAACTTTGTCGGCGCCCCTCATATCGACCAGACACAGCCAGTTGTGGCACTTCTGGATCACCATAGTGGACATCGCATGACCCAGAACCGCGCAGTGACCTTCGTCGCTCGTGGCGCGAGGTCCGTAGCGG
>NW_015556957.1:273-513 GCF_001515605.1 Sinocyclocheilus anshuiensis | reverse complement strand
CTGTCGATCTAGGAAGTTTCGTACCTCAGGACTGGACATGGCTCTCAGGAGGTATAACCTGTCTCTGTCAGTCACGTGAGGTCTCATTTCCAGATGAAATTCGATATCTTGCAGATAAGCCTGGATGTCGTGGCCCTCTGTGGAGTTCGGGTTGAACTTGCTGATGTTTTTAGACAGCTTGTTGAGGTCTTTAATGGTCATCCCATGTGCAGCTCCAAGGTCTGCTTGGATGGGAGGCTT
>NW_015556957.1:0-196 GCF_001515605.1 Sinocyclocheilus anshuiensis | reverse complement strand
TATTAACTTTATGCAGTGTTAAGCGAGATTAAATTTACTTTGTGAACAGACGCAGGCAGGCAAGCATTATTCTCTAATGTTTAACCCAGGGAGGTGAATAGCATGACATGACAATGGAACACGCACCGGCAAATCAAACTATGAATAATACGGCTTTGATAAATAGATTGAGGAACGCGCTCAAAACTATTCTTTA
>NW_015556956.1:0-569 GCF_001515605.1 Sinocyclocheilus anshuiensis | reverse complement strand
ATATATGATATAAAGCAAAGCAAAACATTTACATTAGTTTTAGTCGTCGCTAAAAATTTAAAAACGTCGCACATTTTACCAGGATCAGGAAAAAAATATATATATATCTTAACAGGTCAAACGATAAGAACTATTGGGGGCACGGACATGTCCGGTCATGTTTATACAGTCATGTTTATGGAGCCTTTACATAGACAATTTAATTAAATTCACATTAATTTCTTATAACTTTTTTTTTTACAAAACAAATTGTTGCAACGCAGTTTCACAGAAAATTAAAGTTTCTACATCATATTTACAAACTTTTATATTCATATTTACATTATATTAATGAATTTTATACTCTATCACCCCTAAACCTACCGATCACAGTAAACTTTCTGCATTTTTATATTTTCATAAACATCATTTAATATAATTTATAATGTAAAAAGCTGTTATGTTCATGGGGGTAAATTTTGCACAGGTCAGTCATTTTGAGTAATAATATAAATCTGGTTTATGGGGACGCGCCATAGGCATAATGATTTTGTACTGTACAAACACCTGCCCGTCACACAAAAATATCT
>NW_015556955.1:714-1066 GCF_001515605.1 Sinocyclocheilus anshuiensis | reverse complement strand
CAGTCCCCAAGTTTAGCCCAGAGAAGGCTCCAGTCCCCGAGTTTATCCCAGAGAAGGCTCCAGTCCCCGAGCGTAGCACAGAAAGGGCTCCAGTTCCCATGTCGAGCCCAAGGAGGTCTCCAGTCCCCAAGTTTAGCCCAGAGAAGGGTCCAGTCCCCGAGTTTAGCCCAGAGAAGGCTCCAGTCTCCGAGTGTAGCACAGAAAGGGCTCCAATTCCCATGTCGAGCCCAAGGAGGTCTCCAGTCCCCGAGTTTAGCCCAGAGAAGGCTCCAGTCCCCGAGTGTAGCACAGAAAGGGTTCCAGTTCCCATGTCGAGCCCAAAGAGTTATCCAGTCCCCAAGTCAAGCCCAGG
>NW_015556955.1:0-166 GCF_001515605.1 Sinocyclocheilus anshuiensis | reverse complement strand
CGCCATGGCCTCCTGAACTGTCTGCTCCGCCATGGCCCCCTGAACTGCCTGCTCCGCCATGGCTCCCGGAGCTCCCTGCTCCGTCATCGCCCCTGAGCTCCCCGTGCCGCCATGGCACCCGGGACTGCCTGATCCGCCCTGGAGGTATTCCCCGTGTCCCAGTCCT
>NW_015556954.1:0-890 GCF_001515605.1 Sinocyclocheilus anshuiensis | reverse complement strand
AAAAAGTGTTTGAAATATGTTGATTTTTGTCTTTTATCTCAGTGTACTGTAGCTATCTAAGGGTTTTTATATGTTACAAAAAAGTGTTTGAAATATGTTGATTTTTGTCTTTTATCTCAGTGTACTGTAGCTATCAATGTTGTATAAGGGTTTTTTATGCATAATAGTAACCCTAGAATGTGATCAAACAGTTTAAAATAGCTGGCTAAGATATATAACAATGTTTATGACTGCAGAAATATGTTAGTTCAGTACACACATTATCCCACCGGTCACAATTGTGACCGACCATAAAACACAATTTTAAACACTTAAAAAAAACAAATGACAAAAATAATAGATTATTTGAAAGGGTTACTAATGACATAATTTGGATATTTTCATGTCTGGGAAAAAAATAGGGATTAAACGGGTTAATGTTCAGTTATGTTGGACAGTTTCTGTAATGTTTGTGAATTTTGTGGTTATCATTATGCAGAAGAGTGGTGTTTGTGCTTAGACTGTGACACTTAGTGACTAATAACTATTCAAATATCAGCACTGACACCAGTTTTATTATTTATTATTATTGTGCATAATTATGAGTGCAACTGCTTATTTAATAATAATAATTATTATTAGTATACCTCCATGAATAAATAAATAAATGCATAATCATTTGTTCCCACATAAGATTTAGTTTGACAAATGTACTAAAGTTGAGCTAACCCAAACTAGTGTAAATTAATTTAATGTAAACCAGATAAATTGTGTTGACCCAACTAATCAATTTTAATTTGAATGAAATGAATTAAATTGTAAAAACTTTCTTTAATAAAATTAAATAAGCATAATTAATACATTGTTTGCACTGTATGGTGTTTACTCATGATTAATTTAACTCACACATG
>NW_015556953.1:534-849 GCF_001515605.1 Sinocyclocheilus anshuiensis | reverse complement strand
TTTATGCGAGCAGCTACTGGTAGCCAGTGCAAATTGATGACCAGAGGTATGACATGCGTTCTTTTCGTCTCATTAAAGATTAATCTTTATACAGCGGCATTTTGGATTAATTGTACAGATTTGATAGAAGTGGCTGGAAGACCTTCCAAGAGAGCATTGCAATAGTCCAGCCTGGATTATAATATATATATATTTATTATAACTATAAATGCCACTTCAGATGCAGTTTTTGTGTTTCCTCTGCATTGCATGAATTTTGTTGATAATGATTTTATTTGTTTGGTAACAGCCCCAAATGTCTTATTATTATAATTG
>NW_015556953.1:0-221 GCF_001515605.1 Sinocyclocheilus anshuiensis | reverse complement strand
ATATCAGGTTTTGTCAACATCGCACACCCCTAGGCTAGATATTTAATTCTTCTTTGCTTAGTGATTATTTGGTACACTGATCATCGTAAAATAATCTTTTATCTTAGAATTAGGTTTTCTCAGTGATAACGAGGACAAGACAAAGAAAATATGCATCATATGTACAAAGTTGTATTTTATTTTATTTTATTCTATTTATATATATATATATATATATATAT
>NW_015556952.1:359-588 GCF_001515605.1 Sinocyclocheilus anshuiensis | reverse complement strand
GACCAAGTTCAGAGGTCAATATATGTCATATGTGACCTTGGACCAGAAAACGAGCATTAGGGTCAAATTTTTTTTTTTCGAAATTGACATGTATACATCATCTGGAAGTTGAATGAATAAGCTTTCCGTTGATGTATGGTTTGTTTGGATATGACCATATTTGGCCGAGATACAACTATTTGAAAATCTGGAATCTGAGGGTGCAAAAAAATCTAAATATTGAGAAAAT
>NW_015556952.1:0-324 GCF_001515605.1 Sinocyclocheilus anshuiensis | reverse complement strand
AAAATCAAAATACTGAGAAAATCGCCTTTAAAGTTGTCCATATGAAGTTCTTAGCAATGCATATTACTAATCAAAAAATAAGTTTTGATATATTTACAGTAGGAAATTTACAAACTATCTTCATGGAACATAATCTTTACCTAATGTCCTAATGATTTTTGGCATAAAAGAAACAGAGGACCACTTATCTGGGTGTGGTGCAGGCCGTATTTCGAGCACTGAAATACTTTCTCCCAGACCTGAGAGACCACCATGTGTTGGTGCGCACCGACAACACATCGGTGGTCTCTTATATCAACCACCAGGGAGGTCTGCGTTCGCGCC
>NW_015556951.1:724-1002 GCF_001515605.1 Sinocyclocheilus anshuiensis | reverse complement strand
AGAAATAAGCGCCAGTAGCTCACCGAGTGCAACCATTTGACGTCACCGACGCAGAATGTACTGTGCACATAAAATAATAGCGCCCCCCCATAGTCCAAAAACCATGTAGATTTTTTAAAATAACACATCTTTCATGGGGTTTCTACTAGGGCTGGGCAAAAAAAAAATCGATTTTTTGATATATCGTTTTTTTAAAATGTGGTCGATTCGATATCGATTCTCGAAGGCCACGAATCGATTTTTTTCAATATTTATTTCCACAAACATTGAACATAAGT
>NW_015556951.1:0-342 GCF_001515605.1 Sinocyclocheilus anshuiensis | reverse complement strand
TTATAAATGTGAGATCGCGATGAGCTAAGATGAGTGACAGCTTTTAATGATTTTTAAAGGAGTTTGTAAATGTGATAATGATTTAATACAATAAAATTAAATAAACAAGAAGTTAATATTAAGTGACTTACATTGTCTGACTATAACACTATTGTCTGATTTTGCTCTATTTCGTCGTTGAAAATAGTTTAAAACAAAGTCACAGCGGAGCCGCTGCGCATCTCCATTCAAACACAGCGGTGTATCGTTTATGAGTTAACGTTTTTTTTTTAAATGAATCGAGTGAGTCAGTGATTAATGATTACCCATTCATAAAGACTGTCACTTGATTCATTCCTGAAT
>NW_015556950.1:0-2448 GCF_001515605.1 Sinocyclocheilus anshuiensis | reverse complement strand
AACACAAGCTTTTAATCATTTTATAACATCTGTTAAAATCATTTGAAAACTTTCAATAAGTGCTTGATCAAATGAATTGATGACATTTGTTAGCATGATTTGTTTGAACATTATCTACTCATTTAACTCTTTGAATAAATATTAACTAATGATATGTTAGGCATTATATAATGTTTGTTAATGATTTATTAATTAATTTTTTTATTTAATAATTTAATTAATTTAATTTATTTATTTATTAATGCACTTTTACTATAGTAAAACCATTGTTAATTTCCATATTTCCATAAGGGAAAATGTATGTCCTGACAGAAAATTATCAGTACATTTTACTCTTTTTTTTTAGCATAATCATATGCTACAGTTACACAAATATCCTTAAATGTAAAATGTACTTAAAATATGCCTTGATGAACGAAACTAATTCTAAGAGGATAATGGAAGTTTCTGCTGTGCATGTGACTATTAAATATAGGCTATACATGCTTCAAAGTAGCTAACACTACTGTTTACATGTAGTAATATGAAAGATAATAAGCAAAAGATATGTAATAAATCTTCATTATGTTATGTGCAGGAAAAAAACAGGAACTTCTGCAGAGAGTAATGTTCGCACAGTAGGTGGCGGTAATGCACCTTAACGTTGGATGCCATCCGCCATAAAACATGAAGAAGAAGAAGAATAGTAATGTTCGCGCTGCGCTGTTATAACTGATCAGCGCCGCGCTGTCAGCTCGGTGGCGCTAGTAATCACGTCCTCTCTGTGCTGTCGACTCGGTCGCGCAGCTCGGTCCATTGAGCCGCGCCTATGCCAGGTCAGCGCGGCGCGAACACTTTAATACCCTGCTGTTTCGTCCCACATTTGGGTTGTTCGGCTTCCCATACTCACGTGCTCGGACACGACTCGCAGCACGCGCGTCATCATTCCCCACACTCGCGCTCGATCTTCTATTTTGCTCGCGCGAACACTTTTTATTTTTGGCAGTCGTGGGGCGGGACTTTACTTATTTCATTGTAACCTCAAATGTCATTGGTTAATTCAGTTTTTCCGGAAGTCTGTTGTGATTGGACGCCCTTTTGTAAAACGATAAGACATGGATTCCTCAACGGACCAGATGCAAGTGAGTTAAACTTTATTTATTGACTGATTGATTGCATTATTATTATTATAATATGTCCTTACCAGAAACTATATTAACTTTATATTTATGGCGCTGTAGCTACTGGGGGAAAATGAGAAAACAGTTATATTTGCTGTAGTTCACCGCTACATTACCACTATACTTCCACTAAACAGTATCTATGTTTATCTGAGAACTTCAGAAATGTGAAAAGTTTCCATTAAATAGTTGTAACTATTATTCTAAATCCAAAATTGCTTCATGTGGCATTGGATGGAAGATAAATCACTTTTTCATATCAGTGAGCAAGAGTTGTTGTGTAAGCTTTTTGTTATCATTCTTTGTCAGTTTTGAGTGGTTAATATATTTTCCATTAAATACAGTATAAAAGGGTTTCAGCACTTTACCCCGTTGGAAGGTTGCAGTTAAAGTTAAGATACAGTACACAGCATGAATGATCATACCCCTCTGAAACCCAATTTAGAAACTAATCTTTATATCTAAGACACAATTAGTTATAATTTTTTTTTAATGAAATGTTCAGATGGGGTCAGGTGTACTCATTTATACGGTGCACTGTACTTACTTTGAACTTACAAAAAAGTTAGATGATTAAGATTACTTTATAATTTGTTAATATCTAATGCTGCTCAGTTTAAGCAAATTTTGTCCCTCCATTCTGCAGCAAATTCTAAAAAGGCATCTTTTGGAGGACCTTCTCTCCAAGTTTGAGAGAGCACTTTTGAGATCTCCCCTTGACCTGTATTACATGGAGTTTGTGTGTTGCCAGCAGCTGTACCTCCTTCAAGCACTATCAAGACATGTGGAAATACCCCAGGAAATCATTCAGGCTCTGCAGGAAGTGTTTGAACTTGTTAAACAAACTCCGTTTTCCACAGCTCCACATGCAGTGGTGGATTCCTGTTGGTCTGAGAGGACGTCCAAGGTTTGAAATTGAAAGAGAAGAATTAGCAGAGAAGCTACAGACAAACCTTCCTGTCCATTACATAGCAAAAATGATGGGTGTTTCCACTAGAACCATCTTTAGAAGGATGAATGATTTTGGCCTTTCCATCTCAGGGTTGTATAGCTGCATGACTGATGAGGAGTTGGACAATGTTGTGAGAGCCATAAAGGATGATATGCCTGCTGCTGGTTACAGAATGGTCAGAGGGAGGTTGTTGTCTTTAGGTCTGCGTGTGCAGTGGAAGAGAATAGCTGCTTCAGTGCACCGAGTTGATTCAGTCGGAATCTTTTCGAGATTGGCCAGGCTGGGATGTGTGGTGAGAAGAACGTACTCTGTTCGAGGGCCTCTTTCTCTTGTGCA
>NW_015556949.1:615-792 GCF_001515605.1 Sinocyclocheilus anshuiensis | reverse complement strand
AGTGTGTGAGTGTGTGACTGAGTGAGTGTGTGTGTGTGTGACTGTGACAGTGAGTGAGTGAGTGCGTGTGTGTGAGAGACTGACAGTCAGTCAGTGAGTGTGTGTGACTGTGTGTGACAGTCAGTGTGTGAGTGTGTGTGTGTGAGTGAGTGAGTGTGTGTGTGTGTGTGTGTGAGT
>NW_015556949.1:0-337 GCF_001515605.1 Sinocyclocheilus anshuiensis | reverse complement strand
AGTGTGTGCGTGACTGTGACTGTGACTGAGTGAGTGTGTGTGTGACTGTGACGGTGAGTTAGAGTGTGTGTTACTGTGACTGAGTGAGTGTGTGTGTGACTGTGACGGTGAGTTAGAGTGTGGGTGACGGTGACGGTGACAGTGAGTGAGTGAGTGTGTGACTGACAGTGAGTGTGACTGAGTGTGTGTGTGTGATTGAGTGAGTGAGTGTGTGTGTGACTGACACTGAGTGAGTGTGTGTGTGTGACTGACTGTGTGTGCGTGAGTGTGTGTGACTGACTGAGTGTGTGTGTGACTGACTGAGTGAGTGTGTGTGTGACGGTGACAGTGAGTGAGT
>NW_015556948.1:0-449 GCF_001515605.1 Sinocyclocheilus anshuiensis | reverse complement strand
GCCTGAACCGATACTTATTAAAAAATAAATAAATAAAAAATCCCCTCAAAAAAATTATGGATTAAAATAGAAAATAGAAATAGAATAGAGAGTGCAAATGTTAGAGGGTCAAATGAAGATTAAAGAGATGTGTTTTCAGCCGTTTCTTGAAAATAATAAGGACTCAGCTGCTTGGATTGAGCTGGGCAGGTCATTCTGCCAGGAGGGAACAGTTAATGTAGAAGTCCATGAAAATTTTATCATAGGTAGAATGCAAAATGTTTCAATACAAGCATTTCAGTTAAATGTAATTTATGCAATATTTCAAACCTTTAACCCACTTGGGAAAATCAACCCATGGCAACAGTTTAGAGGTAGCCCAATTCTGTGGAAAAAACACGGACTTGGCAACCCTGCATTCATCAAAGTCAGCTTTGACTGATCACAGGTCGAGAATAAGGAGAGATGAC
>NW_015556947.1:840-2402 GCF_001515605.1 Sinocyclocheilus anshuiensis | reverse complement strand
TTGGTTAAAGTGTTTTAAATCAGACACTTCTCTGGAGGCAATATGGTTTATTATCCCTCAAGTGTTCCACTGACTGTGTCTGACCCTCAATGACCTTTTCGGCTCCCCCGTCACTAAGGCAACACTCTTCGTTCCTGGCCATTACCCCAGGTCTGTGATCCCGGGCGTATGGACGACTGTTAATGTAACAACACAAAAGCATCTGAGGGAAAATGGTATTAGCTGCTTCTATAAACAATTTTTTCCTGTTCTTCGTCTTGGTTTTTCTTTCTTTCAGGTTCTTTTTGGGATAAACAACCTGGCTAGATGCAGAGGAAGTACTTTGCGGTTGCTCCAATGAGATGATATATCATTTTTGGGAGCTGCTAGAGGTGCAGATGAGATATGAGGCATTAAAAGCTGCATATATGTAGAATGGATCAGGTATTTCTGTGTGGGAAACAGCAGCAGGCATAACTTCATTCTCAGAGGGATGGACTGGGATGCAGAGGAGATGAAAGAGTTACTGCTTCTGGCATCCAAAAAATTCTTAATCAAAACCGATCCTATGTACTTTCTTAATAAATGTCCCTGGTGTTATATTGCATGAGTCATCAGTTACGCTTTAAAAAAAATAAAAAATAAATAAAGTTTTTCCATAGTTTAAATGTAATAACTTCCTCTGCCTCTGAAACAATTTCATTTAATTTCAAAACTCATTTACTCATCCCATGCTGCTGCAACACACATTATTTCCTTTCTTCCATAAAAAACAAAACAAGTTTTACAGAAAATCCAATTATCTTTCATAAAATAAAATCTAATAAAAAAGCTACATAAACATACACTTTGCAGTACTTTTCAAAATGTTGGGGTCGGTAAGATTTTGTTTTTGAAATAAATCTTATGACAGAAGGTCATTTATTTGTTAAAAACTGTTGTAAACATTCACAAAATCAGTAATACTGTGAATATCATTACTATTTAAAACAACTCTTCTGTTTGTGTAATTTATTCATTTTTATTATAAAAATTGTGTTGCTTATTTTTGTGGAAACTACACAGTTGTTTCAGGAGAACTCTTTAATAACATTATACAGGTCTTTACTGTCACTTTCAAAATGTTGGGGTCGGTAAGATTTTGTTTTTGAAATAAATCTTATGACAGAAGGTCATTTATTTGTTAAAAACTGTTGTAAACATTCACAAAATCAGTAATACTGTGAATATCATTACTATTTAAAACAACTCTTCTGTTTGTGTAATTTATTCATTTTTATTATAAAAATTGTGTTGCTTATTTTTGTGGAAACTACACAGTTGTTTCAGGAGAACTCTTTAATAACATTATACAGGTCTTTATTGTCACTTTTGATTAATAATAATAATAATAATAATAATAATAATAATAATAATAATAAATTATTATTATTAAATGATAAAATGTAATAATTTTCTCAATTCCCAGAATGAAGAAATTGTAATTTTACCGAATCCCAATGCATTTAGTCATTAAAAAAGTAATACATTTCTGGCCCCATAAAAAAAAAAAAAAAAAAAAAATTAAAAAAAAAAAAAAAAAA
>NW_015556947.1:0-792 GCF_001515605.1 Sinocyclocheilus anshuiensis | reverse complement strand
GACCCTACATCACTTTGAGGGAAAAAAAAAGCTATGAAGCAAAATGCAACAGTCTGCTGTCTTAACAGCTCCAAGGTGGAAAACGTTGCAAGGAGGCCCTTTCATTGTGGACATACTGATCACATTTAGTGTAAATGTCTCTAGCACAAAAGCATGGTTTCTTTTTATCTGTATGCGAATGACTAAAGACTTACTCACTGGTCAACATTTTCCTATTTTAGCCACACAATGGAGTTCATTCAGTAAAAATCACAGATATAGGTACTATTCCAAATAATTTTCAACATTACCTAATAAAACTCTAGAGTGTGTCACAGGGCTGTGCTGAAATGAAGTTTCAGCCTTCTAGTTTGCTGGAAAGAGTCTTTTGAACGGTCAAAGTTGCTTTGCTGTAAACATCTGAATGTGCATTTCAGCCACTTCACGGGAGGTCAGTGAGGTGTAGGAATATCCCAGGGGTATGAGACTTTAGAGAGTGTCAGAGGACGTCACTGAGGTGAACATATACACATTTCAGCTTCTTAGCTTTCCGAGAAGCCTTTTTACAACTGTTATTTAGCCAAATTACCCCGAAACAAAATAGGCTGACAAATCATAATTTTTATAATTAGTTTCCTAAAAACTAGTTTTAAGGTAGAAATGTTTCAAGGAGACACCTTCATGGTTGACATTATGCTGCTCATAATTAAATGTGTTAAAGGGATAGGTCAAAATGAATATCACCCCATGATTTACTCAGCCTCAAGCCATCCTAGGTGTATGCGACTTTCTTCTTTCAGACGAATACAATCG
>NW_015556946.1:243-548 GCF_001515605.1 Sinocyclocheilus anshuiensis | reverse complement strand
TCACACCAAAAGCCTCAGGCTGAAGGAAATGTAAATTGATGTCTGTACAGTAGAACACAGAAGAAGATAGTTCAACACTCTTCAGCAATAAAAAAAAAAGAAGAAATGTGAGTTTATCTTGTGTAATTTTAGCTTATTAGTATGGTTGAATTGGATCACTGAAGGTCAGCAGCAAATTGATTAATAAAATGGAATTAAATACATAAAGGATATTTGTATTATTTAACATATTTAATTATTGCAGCTTTGCGTCATATTCTCAGTTGCTTTTAACTGTTTTTATTAATCTTGAGGAAAAATAAATC
>NW_015556946.1:0-175 GCF_001515605.1 Sinocyclocheilus anshuiensis | reverse complement strand
GTGAGTGAGTGAGATGAATTAATGCATGTTCACATTTATTCTAGAACTAAAGTAACATCTTACTCCCGATTTCTCTTAACAAGGGAACAGGAGAGCTTTCAATCAATAAATGGGAAAAAAAGTAACTTAAGTACTTATTTGAAAAAGTAACTCAGATATTTTCTTGTAAATTAAA
>NW_015556945.1:497-848 GCF_001515605.1 Sinocyclocheilus anshuiensis | reverse complement strand
AGTTAACTAACTTAGTTGAACAAAGAGAAGCATAGCAAGTTATCTAATCTACTCTGCCTCTTTATCGCAAGTAACTCTGCCTCTTTATTTGCTAATTCTCTTCAAATGCTATTTGAGTCAGAAAGTGTGTACCAATGTCGTATGTAACTTTAGAGACGGTCCCTAAATTCAGTGACAGACACGTATCGTTAACATAAAACAGCGAGCTAACAACCTACTGAGGAAAACTGAGTGAAGAAACACCACTGTTAAGAACATCTTTTCTATTTTATTTTAAAGTTTGTGGTCATGTCGTCTGCATCGGAGGTGTATTGGAGTCTTGTGATTGCCTCGTAGCGGTGCTAACAGCAG
>NW_015556945.1:0-328 GCF_001515605.1 Sinocyclocheilus anshuiensis | reverse complement strand
AATAATAATAATAATAATTGAATAATTGTTCATTTATGATACACCTTGTTAGTAGCTTGTACTTGAGTTTGTTGATCAGTTAGTGCACGGTAAGAAAAATATCTAGAAAAATGAAAAAGGTAGTAATTTTCCAGGACATTATCCGTTATGCATTGTAACCCTGTAACCCGAAAACACAAAATACAATGCGTAATTTAAAATGTAGGTAAAAATCGTGTGAATAATAATTGCAGAAAATTCCTTCATATTAAAAGATTTTGCCCTATTTTTTACAGACTTGTAACGTGAGTCTACTAAGTGTAGCATACGAACTACTAATACACTGCTT
>NW_015556944.1:0-823 GCF_001515605.1 Sinocyclocheilus anshuiensis | reverse complement strand
TTCTAGATTCATTACATGTAAAGTAAAACATTTCAAAAGTTTATTGTTTTTATTTTATTAGAGCTTTAAGAGCTTACAGCTCATGGAAGTCAAAAATCCAGTATACCAAGCCACTTCTGAAACAGAAACAACATCAGAAGCATCTTACCTGGGCTAAGGAGAAAAAGAACTGGACTGTTGCTCAGTGGTCCAAAGTCCTCTTTTCAGATAAGGTGATACTCTGCTTCACCTACCGGATATAGGAAGTTTGATAAAGGGGAAGACTGCTGACTTGGCAATGGTCCAGAAGACAATCATTGACACCCTCCACAAAGAGGGTAAGTCACAGAAGGTCATTACTGAAAGGGGTGGCTGTTCACAGAGTGCTGTATCAAAGCATATTAAATTCAAAGTTGACTGGAAGGAAGAAATTGGGTAGGAAAAGGTGCACAAGCAACAGGAATGACCGCAAGCTTGAGAATACTGTCAAGCAAAGCCGTTTCAAACACTTGGGAGAGCTTCACAAGGAGTGGATTGAAGCTGGAGTCGGTGCATCAAGAGTCACCACGCTCAGAAGTCTTCAGGAAAAGGGCTACCATGCCACTTCTGAAACAGAAACAACGTCAGAAGCATCTTACCTGGGCTAAGGAGAAAAAGAGCTGGACTGTTGCTCAGTAGTCCAAAGTCCTCTTTTCAGATAAAAGTACATTTTGCATTTCATTTGGAAATCAAGGTCTGGAGTCTGAGGAAGACTGGAGAGGCACAGAATCCAAGCTGTTTGATGTCCAGCGTGAAGTTACTGAAGTCAGTGATGATTTGGGGTGCCGTGACATCTGCTGGTGTT
>NW_015556943.1:0-848 GCF_001515605.1 Sinocyclocheilus anshuiensis | reverse complement strand
ATAAGGCGATACATTTTAAAATAACGGTCGCCAAAAAAAAACTCATGCTGGGGGCTCAGCTGGAATATTTTAAACTCACGTGCGAAAGGGTTAATATGGGTATCTGCCCCCAAAAAAAACATATTGGTCGGGCTCTAATAAAAACCAAAAAAATCTCACACTTAAACTCTTAAAAATAAAGGTTCTTTAATGGCATCTATGGTTCCATAAAGAACATTCCACTGTCCAATTTTTTTATATATGTATATTGAAAAAAGGTTTAAAATATTTAAATGTTCTTCACACTAAGTAAAATGGTTCATGACTGAAAGGTTCTCTGTGGAAACCAAAAATGGTTCTTCTATGGCATAGCTGCAAAAAAAACATTTCGGAACATAATTTTTTAAAGAAAATACATATAGTATTAATATGAGGGCAATTTAATTAATATAAGACAACTTTTACTCATATTAAATTAGTATAAAGTAGGGTTGTGACGGTGAGGAAATTTTCCCACCGGTTAATTGACGTGTGACAACACCGGTAATACCGTTATCACCGCGGGGGGCGGGGGCGTTCCCTCTTTTCCTTGCTTTCCTTCGCTTTTAAATAGCGTGCGCATTTTACTTTCACTTTCAAATAGCGGCAATTCGGAGTAAAGCAATGGTTCATTTTTAGTTCGTTTGAATTTTCCCTCTTTTCCTCGCTTTTAAATAGCTTAAAAGTGCCGTGCGCATTTTACTTTCACTTTTGAATTAGCGGCAGGTCGGCATCAATTGCTTGAATGCAGCAACAAAATACAATGTCAAACTCACTATAACCTATATATATATAAAACATAGAACTTTTATTAACAAAACAAATACACC
>NW_015556942.1:0-770 GCF_001515605.1 Sinocyclocheilus anshuiensis | reverse complement strand
AGATAAAAAAATATCAGATTTTTTTATTATTTATTATTTTTTTAATAATGTTTACTTTTCCTCTTAATATTTCCATGGATCTCCTAACACTCTCGTGGAGCCCCATATTCAGTTCAGATAATTGAACAAAACATTATTAATTATCAGTGGATCATTATTAATTATTATTTATTTGCTATCAAAAATCCTTGATTTCTAACATGTACACTGTTTTTTGTCCTTCTGTTTCCATGAACATATAACACAAAAACAACCATTTAAATGTTTTGACATATCATTTTGTCCTTCTGTTAATAATAATAAAAAGAAATAAAATCAAATGATAGAAATAAAACCAAACGATAGAAATAAAGTTAAACAAAAAATGTAAACATTTACATAAAAGCACAATTAAGTTTTAAGTTTTTAATCATAATAACACATTTTACAGCTTTCTTATTTTTTTTAAAACATAAAATTGTAATATAATATTGTCGAACTTCTGCTTTTAAAAACAATGGCTTATTTACCCTATATTTACATTTATGTACACCAAATTTAGCTAATAGAAGTAGCATATTAAGTATATCAAATAATACAATATCATCACAATACTTAAGCCATGATACAATATTATTACTTAAGCCAAATATACAAAAAATATTTTTTTTATTGTCATTTTATTTGTTTATTTTTTATATTATTGCAATTTTAAACTGAGTATTTCGATAGCATTTTGCGAATTATTATATTTTTTTCAACTATAAAATATCGCGTTACTATGCTGTATC
>NW_015556941.1:0-439 GCF_001515605.1 Sinocyclocheilus anshuiensis | reverse complement strand
GTCACATGATCTTCAGAAATCATTCTAATATGCTGATTTATTATAGTTTTGCTGCTTAATATGAACCTATGACCTATGATACTTTTTTCAGGATTATTGGATGAATAAAGTTAGAAAGAACAGAAAAGAACCTCTAACAATATAAGTCTTTACTGTCAATTTTTTATAAATTTAACACATCCTTGCTGAATAACAGTATTGATTTCTTTCAAAAATAGAAAAAAAAGAAAAAGTATTGACCCCAAACTTTTGAACAGTAGTGCATATCGTTACAAAAGATTTCTATTTTAAGTAAATGCTGTTCTTTTGAACTTTTTATTCATCAAATAATCCTGAAAAAAAGTATCACAAAAGTTCCAAAACAATATTAAGCAGCCAAAACTGTTTCCAACATTAATAATAAATCAGCATATTATTATGATTTCTGAAGATCATGTGA
>NW_015556940.1:0-556 GCF_001515605.1 Sinocyclocheilus anshuiensis | reverse complement strand
CAGCTATTCCCACCTTACACGGCCTACACAGCCGTTCCCCATACATATACCCTTTGTACTCTGTACGTACTTGCATTTGTCTTGTCCCTTTCTCTCTCTGGTGTTCCCACAAGTGTGCCAGTATGTCGCAGACATTCCACAGACATCCAGCCCTGCCAGCTCACCAGGACCACCTGGAAACTTAGCAGAGCACTGTAATGGACATCCTTCAGCTCAAAGCAGCCAACGACCTGCAATGGCAGAGAAAGGAACAGCGAGACTGCGACACAAGTGGACACCGGACACCCAGCCTGAACCACCAGGATCTGACCAGCATCATCCTCTCCTTGGCCCACAGCCTCACGGGCCTCAGACAGGAGGTAAATGAACTGAACCTGCAAGTCACGGAGTTCTACAGGGAACTGACACCTGCTCAACGAGAGAAAGCACAGAACAGATGCAAGGAACCTTACAGAATGTTGCAACAGAAGGAAATCACCAGTCTTCAGGAAGCGCTAACAGCTGCTGGACACGAGAGCAGCTTGAAAAAGCCACCAGACAGGACTTGGAAAAAGAA
>NW_015556939.1:0-575 GCF_001515605.1 Sinocyclocheilus anshuiensis | reverse complement strand
CATTAATCAGTAATCACGATCTCAATACACACTAACATAATCATGATTATGATTTTTGTCATAATCTGCTGAGCAGGTTGGTAGGTAAGAAATTCAATATTTCTAATTCCGATTAGAGTTTACGATCCCTTAATGACTTAATCGCATTGATTAAAGCCATGAAGTTCAAGATATCAAGAGAGGTCATCTAATTATTTGATTCAAGTTGTTTTTATTATATATATATATATATATATAATTCAATTTTTTTAATTACTTATATGCTTTAATTTTGAAATGTATTTTACTGTTTCATGTAAAAAAATGTCTAATTTATTTTGATACTTTTTATTTTTAGTTTATTATTTATTATATTGTATTATTTTTATGTGATTATATTATTAATCAGTATATCTGCAGGAGGTTACGTACCATGCCGCTGATGCAGCGTCCGCAGACGGTGGTCTTGAACTCGCTGTGGAGCTCTTTGACGGCGCTGCTGGTGTAAAACCCCTCGGCGAGCAGAATGATGCCGTACAGGAAGAAGAAGCAGGCGATGCCGTATATAACGTACTGCATGAGCTGGATTCTGCAGA
>NW_015556938.1:0-903 GCF_001515605.1 Sinocyclocheilus anshuiensis | reverse complement strand
AGTGACTTTAAAATTTTAGTTTTTCACTAAGCACGCATAAATGTTTTCTCAAAAGCACAATCACATACATACATGCTGCTCGCATATTATTATAGCCCAGTTTGTGCTAATTACAGTGTTATTAAACTTAAGCCATTAAAATGTTTATAAGCAACTGAAAAAAGTGCAAATGTCAGGGCATGTCACAATAATCAATGTTTCCATTTAGGTGAAAAACCTGACGGAGGAGATGGCCTCTCAGGATGAGAGCATTGCCAAGCTGACCAAAGAGAAGAAAGCCCTCCAAGAGGCACACCAGCAGACTCTTGATGACCTTCAGGCAGAGGAAGACAAAGTCAACACTCTGACTAAATCGAAGACAAAGCTTGAGCAGCAAGTGGACGATGTAAGATGTTTGGCATAGGAATGAGACCATGAATCAATAAGAAATCAAATGTATTGGTCTATACCAGATTTTAATGCTCCAGTTTCTGTAACAATAGCTTGAGGGCTCATTGGAGCAAGAGAAGAAGCTCCGTATGGACCTTGAGAGAGTCAAGAGGAAGCTTGAGGGTGATCTGAAACTGGCCCAGGAGTCCATAATGGACCTGGAGAATGTCAAACAGCAATCAGATGAGAAGATCAAAAAGTGAGTGGTCATCAGATTTTGAACTTTCCACAATTACATGATCCAAACCATTGTATAGGTGGTAGACTGTTTAAAAACCCAAAATATGCTGCCTTATAGGCCAAGAATGCTCTGGCCCATGCGTAAGGAAAACAATTACAATTACACATGAAAATACAATAAAGAATAGTGAAATGCAGTAAACAAATTCAAACAAAATCATGGAAACATATAAAATTCTTTTGGTTTCATAGTTTATATCTCACAATGGTGTGACGAGGTCTAGAACAGTAGCG
>NW_015556937.1:0-537 GCF_001515605.1 Sinocyclocheilus anshuiensis | reverse complement strand
ATTTTGTGAAATTGAGGTTTTATAAAGGTGATTTAAACAAAAATCTAAAATTACGTTTTAAATTAAATGTGAGCAATGTTTTTTTCTGCACTGCTAATGGCACCAAACAGACTTGCAATCTGTACGTTTAAGCTGTCTAACAACATTATCTCAGAAAGTGGCATGAGTTTAACCGAGCGATGGCTGAAATTACTGAAAGTGAATCATTATTTTTGCAGTTCTTTCTGGTGCAACTAATGACACATCATTATAAACTTCACCTTTATATTTGTGCAGTTCTTTCTGGTGCAACTAATGACACATCATTATAAACTTCACCTTTAAAAATTCTGCTCTTGTAATCAAATCTTTCCTACACTCAAATTTAGCTAAATATACATTTACATTTAGCTAAATATACAAATACATATAGCTAAAACTGCTTCTATGGCTGCCATTTAACAATCGTGATGAGAATATGATCATGAATATGATCATGACCATGAAAGAATGAAGCAGTTAAAATTCATTAGATATCACAGTTTAGATGTTTGGAGA
>NW_015556936.1:302-582 GCF_001515605.1 Sinocyclocheilus anshuiensis | reverse complement strand
CAAAAATAATAGTAGTTATTAAGATTGATGTGGTTTGGAATTGGTGAAATGTGTTTGGAATAAAAATATGATCAGAATATCAACGTGCCTAATAATTATGCACGCACTGTATATGCTATATGTGGTGTGTTTTTGTGAAATCCAGAGACTTTTGAGGCCGGTTCTCGAGCTGTCGGCAATCGTGTTTAAACGTGAAGCATGTTCAAATACGTACCATCTGCGCAGCCAGCGTGCTGGAGAACTCACTGTTCATGGCATAGGGCAGCGCGGTCTGAGATCG
>NW_015556936.1:0-187 GCF_001515605.1 Sinocyclocheilus anshuiensis | reverse complement strand
TGTAATTAGGAGCGCTTGTCCTCCTAATTTAAAAAATGTAGGAGCACCTTCTGATCAATAATCAAAAATTCTGATCAAGAATTAGCCTTTATAATACGAGCTGACATTTGACTCAAAGTGATTTCGGGGGCATTTTCTTTTTATGGAAGAAGGAAAAACTCAGTTTATAAAAATACACATGTACGTG
>NW_015556935.1:425-623 GCF_001515605.1 Sinocyclocheilus anshuiensis | reverse complement strand
TTTACTTATTTTTAATTTATTATTATTTTTTTATTTTTATTTTTTTATATTTATTTATTTATTTATTTATATTTATTGATTTATTTATTTTTATTTTTATTTTTATTTATTTATCACCATACATGAGTATTCATAATTATTACATATGTCATACATGGCATAAAAAGATATTTACCAACTGCATGTTTGCATGACTAT
>NW_015556935.1:0-207 GCF_001515605.1 Sinocyclocheilus anshuiensis | reverse complement strand
CATCTCTGCAGAGCAAGCTTCATATGGAGGGCTTCCGCAGTCTGAAGGAAGGAGAAGCAGTGGAGTTCACCTTCAAAAGATCCTCTAAGGGTCTGGAGTCCTTACGGGTGACGGGGCCAGGCGGGGCGCCATGCGTGGGCAGCGAGAAGAAACCCAAGGGTGCCCAAAAACGCCGTTCAAAAGGAGATCGGTGAGTGTCGATATATA
>NW_015556934.1:0-467 GCF_001515605.1 Sinocyclocheilus anshuiensis | reverse complement strand
GATTTCAATTTGGAACCCATTTAAAACACTGAACTTGTAAGATCAACAGGACTTAAAGGGATAGTTTGCCCAAAAATGAAAATTCTGCCATTTTTTCACCCTCATGTTGTTCCGAACTTCTATGAGTTTATTTCTTGTGTGGAACATAAAAGACAATATTTTGAAGAATGTTAGTAACCAAACAGTTGTTGATCCCCATTGACTTCCATAGTATAGAAAAAAAATACTAAATTAGTTTGGTTACCAACATTCTTCAATAAAAAAAAGGAAATAGGAGGATCTTTAATGGTGGTAGCAGTAGAATACTTCTGTTGTCCTGACCCGAGTACAAGCTCTCATTCTAATCCTGAAAGTCTTAAATACTTATGTTTTATGGCACTTTTCCACTGCATGGTAAGGCATGGTAAGGCACGGTACGGCTCGGTTTTCCACTGGGTACAGTACCTGGTACTTTTTTTTAGTACCAC
>NW_015556933.1:0-880 GCF_001515605.1 Sinocyclocheilus anshuiensis | reverse complement strand
GTTGGCTCTTTGTAGATTATTATATTACTATATTAAAAGTAACAGTGTCAACACAAAGAGCACATCAATATAAAATGTTCATTCAGAAACACTGCACTCATATATGTGCTAATTCACACATTCTATGCATTTCTGTTTTCTGTCTTTCTATTGTTAACATTTCTAACCATATTTTATTTTTCATTCTAACTCAGTATTAACTTATAAGAAGATACCTGTCTAGAAATATAGAAAAGAACACAATGTAAATTCTTCCAAATATAAATAACATTAAAAATGAAAAATTAAAGCATAAACACTGACATCTGATGACACCCATCTTCATTAACAATTACAGTTAAATAACTACACTGTACCTAAATATAGTTTGATTTTCTAACAACTGCATTCAGAGCAATTAAAGTAAGTTATTAACATGTTATAGTTTTATATGTGCAGTAATTGACAGTCATCTACAAGATGCGCGTTAAATATCGCATGCGATTTATCGTGCAGCCCTATTTCCAGTGTATTCATATCTCTTCATATTTCTGTATAGATTCAAAATATCCCACGAGGCTCATTAAACAGACTAAATATATGAAGTATTTGGCAGTATCTGTTCTTAATTTTAACCACGTAAAGTAACTATAACAAATTTGAGCTGCGAAAGATAAACCTCAAAAGAGAAATAACGTTATAAAAATATAGCAGCAGCAAAACTTGATATCGGTTCGCATCCAGTCCCCTCACAGATCTCGAGACATTCAGTAACAGCAACATTATCATCACTCCAAACATAGAAACAATCATTCACACAAACACACACAAACACAAAATCACTCAGATCTCAATGAACTTATGTTTTCCTCACATGTTGTTCTAAGTGTTTAAGCCGGCA
>NW_015556932.1:0-574 GCF_001515605.1 Sinocyclocheilus anshuiensis | reverse complement strand
GTACGTACAGTAAGAAAGAAATTGGCAGAATTTCAGCTGTAGTAAGTCAGTCTTGTAACTACAAACTTGCTACAGCTGTTGGAACATTAAAAAAAAACCCTTATGCTAAATTACAGTAATTGGTTTTTAAGAATGATTATGTACTGTATGTACAGTAAGGGAGATATTGGCAAAATGTCACCTGTAGTAAGTCAGTCTGGCCATTAGTAATGTACTACAGCCTTTGGAACATGAAAAAACCCTTTTGGTGAATTACAGTAATTGTTTTCTAATAATAATTATGTACTGTACGTACAGTAAGAAAGAAATTGGTAAAATTTCAGCTGTAGTAAGTCAGTCTTGTAAATACAAATGTACTACAGCCTTTGGAACATGAAAAAACCCTTTTGGTCAATTACAGTAATGGTTTTTGAAAATTAATTATGTACTGTATGTACAGTATGGGTGATATTGGCAAAAATTCAGCTGTAGTAAATCGGTCTTGTAACTACAAACGTGCTACAGCCTTTGGAACATTAAAAAAAAAAAACTTATGGTAAATTACAGTAATTGTTTTTTAAGAATAATTATGTAC
>NW_015556931.1:0-603 GCF_001515605.1 Sinocyclocheilus anshuiensis | reverse complement strand
TATAGTTCTTAATTGTGATCACATTACAACAAGGCGACATAGTCCTGCTAGCAAAACTGCCAAAAGTGGATAAGACAGAAAAAATGCAGCACTCGGTAGATGCTTATGCTTATGACCGATGGGGAGTACATGAAGGCCTACATTGCACACGGTAGATGCTTATGACCGATGGGAAGTACACGTAGGCCTACACTGTAATGTCAAGTGGAAATGTTGAAAGAAACGTGTATGACAAATAAAATGTGAACATCATCATCAGCTATCAGAACAAGAGCTCTAGATGTAGGGGAAATATTTTGTATGCTGTAGTTGTTCATAAATTCCTATGAACATGCACTGCATGTTTGACCACAATCAGAAAGAACTCATCACCTGAAAACTATGCAAAAACAAAATGTAAACAGATTCATTGATTATCTCTGGTGGAAAAATAGTATTTACAAGTCACACATTCACAATAGATCAGAAGAGAGGATTTTTGTCCCATGTGCTCATTATAGCTAAATTATTATATTATAAATTATAAATTAATTATATTATTCTCTTTTGCCAAATGCTGTACACACTTTTGCATTTCACAATTCAGTGATTTTTTTAGTCAAT
>NW_015556930.1:327-618 GCF_001515605.1 Sinocyclocheilus anshuiensis | reverse complement strand
GTGTAAAATATCAAATTTGAAATCAGTTTTAATCAGGTTGACCTCTAATTTTCAGATTTGATTCCTCTCAAAACCTGAGCTAGAAATAAAATTAATGATTCATTCCCTTACAAATTAGTTAATTTCATTACATATTGGTGGAGATAGAAAGCTGGCAAAGATTTGACTGAGAAATTAATGATACCAAGATAAATATTATGAATTTTCTCTATTTTTATCCGGAAAAATAGATAAAAGACAAAAGAAACAGATTTGTTGTGGCACTGGATACTTTTGTTGTGTATCAGAGCA
>NW_015556930.1:0-256 GCF_001515605.1 Sinocyclocheilus anshuiensis | reverse complement strand
CGAGTTTGTTGTTTAGAATTGAACTGCAGTAAAACATTTAATTTTGTCCACCGAGACAAAATAAGTCGCTTTAGAGCGCACAAGAAAGAAACGAGCATATTCCTCGTTACTTTCTGTAAAAGGGCCTTAATAGTTCGATTTGTTGGTGCGTGTTCCACCACCGTGTTTCGTCTATGATAAATAAATCTCCCGGCTTGACCATTAACCTAGGTAACTAATGCTCTTGCCATTTAATTCACTAAAAAAACTAGTGAAC
>NW_015556929.1:0-787 GCF_001515605.1 Sinocyclocheilus anshuiensis | reverse complement strand
TCTTTTCTTATTTAGCATCAATGATTCTAGCATTCCAAAATAATTCATTGATTAACTGTAGCACGTCTACAAGTACAAAAGGGCTAATGCTGCACTATAAAAAGAAAAGACACATTTAATTTTATTCTCCTCATAACCACTAGATGGCAAAAAACTCACCGCAGCACTTTCCTAAACATCCACTTTTCATTATGCAAATAGAAAAGTATTCTGCACTAAATTGATCTAATTCTTAATGTTTTTAAAATGTTATAGATATATATAGTAAACGGGAATCAGAAAGTATGGTACCTGGAGTAAAAAGCACCTCTACTTTTGAAGCTAAAGACACAAAAATTGACATGATAATAAATAGCTGACTGACTTTTCCATTTGTTGGTGTGGCATAGCTAAGTTCATATGGTTATTAGCATTTATTAAGTTGGTTAGGGTTAGACATAATCCCCATATCTATAACCATTATAGTTAAAAATATTAGGGGTACAATCGTTCACAAAAATGACATAAAAAATGGTTAAATAAGCACCTCGGTTTTGAAGTAACTGTTTGGAACATTTTTTATTTATATTTTATACATATTTTTTCCCCTGTATTTAAAATATAAATATCAATGAAAACATTTTAATGTATTTTTGAACAAAACAAAATATTTTATTAATCAAAATAAACAGAAAAGAGTGCAAACTTTGCAGAGGTGATTGGTTAATGTAGATTGTAGAGTGTAGAGTGTGGGGTAAAACAGGTATATGACTACTTTTAAACAAAACAAACCAACAAAACAATGTTC
>NW_015556928.1:1481-2409 GCF_001515605.1 Sinocyclocheilus anshuiensis | reverse complement strand
GGGTCGAGCTACTTTAAGCAGTAAACATAAGCTAAGATTCTCTGCATTGTGAGTTCTCTCAGGTGAATTTAAATCACTCGTGAAAATGAGTTAGAACTTGGAACTTCATGCAACCCCGTCAACTCTCATTCTAAAGAAACTGTATGCTCGTGTGTATGTGTGTTTTAGCGTAGTTTAAATGTAATCTAGAGTAGCCAATAAAATTCATTTTTTCATTTATAAAGAATCATTGTTTGGTGTCATTAATCTAGAATAGCCAATAAAATTCATGTTTCATTTATAAAGAATCATTGTTTGGTGTCATATAATTTTAAGGTTAAAACCTTTGCCAAGATCATTGTTACCTCTCTCTAAGAGCTTACAAATTATCATAATTGTATTCCCTGTGGCCAACGAAAATACATATTCAATTTGTTAAAATAAACTGAGGTCATGGCTCGCTGGACGACCCTTGATTTAAAGTGTAATAAAATATACTAAGATCACCGGCTCGCTGGACGACCGTTGATTTAAGGTGTAAACTATCAGATTTGAATTCAGTTTTAATCAGGTTGACTCAGAATTTTCAGATTCGAGTCCTTTTAAAACCTGAATGAATTAATAATAATTAATTCCCTTAAAATTAAGTAATCAAAATCATTACAACTAGCCTGATCTTACGGCTGTGAGTGCATTGTAGCGCAATCAATAAGGCGGAAGAGCCAAAGATCAAGAGAGCAAGCAGCCAAAACGAAGGCTTTGTGTCCAGTTTTAAGCAGGCTGATTTTGGTCTATCCCATGGCGCGGTCTTCCAGTCAGAGGTTGTTGCAGGGCCTTAACCACGCCCCATACTGTTCCTTTCCCAGTCAACACGTGAGATCATGCGATGATCACAGTGACATCACATGATCCTCATACTGTGATCCTCACGGTGTGAGTAATAGGTGAG
>NW_015556928.1:506-1206 GCF_001515605.1 Sinocyclocheilus anshuiensis | reverse complement strand
AGTAGTATGTGAGCTCATTGTGAGTTTCAAATTTTGAGCAGGTTGAGAGAAGGCAGTTCAAATATTAGTCACCGGGGATAAGATCATCTACATCTTGGTTAAGATTACTAAAAGTTTTGCACCTACAGCACACATTACATCCATTGATGCAGAAATGCAGATATGTTCTACATGTCTAAAGTATATAGAGAGATAAAGCTTATAAACTGCTTGATTTTGTGTAACAACTTAAAATATAATCTGCATATACAATAAACTATAGTATTAATTTACATCTCTGTATAGAAAGGATTTTGCAGGTTTTAATAAAATGTTATTTAATAACATTAGTAAGCTAAATAAGAATATTTCCAGTATGTGCCTCAGGCTTGCAAGGTATCATCAACTCCTTTATGAGCATCAACGGCAGGGGTGTGAAGTAACGAATTACAAATACTCACGTTACAGTAATTAAGTAGTATTTATCAGTAATTGTACTTTTTTGAGTAGTTTAAAAATTGTGTACGTTTACTTTTACTTGAGTACATTTTAAGTGATGTATCGGTACTTTTACTCCACTATTTTCCTCCGTTTGTGGTCGTTACATACTTATTTTAATTTTATTTTTATCCATCAACGTGATTGGATAGAGAGTAATAGGTCTCGTGACTTTCGTCAAATCAAATCGTGCATAGAAAACTTTAACCGCCAACTGTTCTTC
>NW_015556928.1:0-173 GCF_001515605.1 Sinocyclocheilus anshuiensis | reverse complement strand
CTTGGATAAGTCGTTGTTGCTTGTTGAACTTGTTGACTTTTGATGAGTTTGAGCGCGTGATGCGCGCTGTGAAAAAGTTTTTTTTTTAAATCCATTTTATACAATCCGCCTTCATATAGCAAGTGCAATCGCGCATAAACAATTTCCAAGTTCAACACTTTTTGTTCCGTTCA
>NW_015556927.1:0-595 GCF_001515605.1 Sinocyclocheilus anshuiensis | reverse complement strand
AGGAGACACACATGACAGGTGCGTGCTATGCTTGGGCCGTAATCATGCTCAAGCTGCGCTTAGCGGCCTATCCAATTGTCAACACTGTGATAGCCTGTGGCTAAAAGCGTTGCGCTCGAGGCTCGCGGCCTTTTGCCTATCCAATTGTCAACACTGTGATAGCCTGCGGCTAAAAGTTTTGCACTCGAGGCTCGCGGCCTTTTCGAAAGGCCTTGCGTCTAACTCCCGCCAATCCGTTTCTGCGGTTGCCGAGGCACCGCATGAGACAATCGCTTGGGGTGACGTATGCGAGTCAGAGCACATGGAGAACGTTGTAAACGCAGGAGTATTCAGAGTATTCTCCTTTCCTCTCGCTCTCGCCCGGCCATGTTCAAGAGCTCCAAAAGCATTATGTCAAGCCGGTTGTCTTCATCAGTGACTATTTGCGGCCTACCCTGGAGGCCCGTAATGCGGTTTCCTTCGGTTGTGAGCTGTATGATGATGATGTGTTGTCCACCGTGGCCTCTGATTCAGAGGATTTAATGGCGGAATCCTACAGTTCTCTCCCTCCGAGAAACGCAATTCCCCGTCTTACAATGAGTTGTTAGACGTTGTG
>NW_015556926.1:0-846 GCF_001515605.1 Sinocyclocheilus anshuiensis | reverse complement strand
CAGCAGCGAGGCGCAGAAGAGCGCCACCTGAACCAGCCAGCTCACATCCTGGAAAGTTGTCATCTCCCTAATCACTGTTCACTTAAGTCTCATGTTTATGAAAGGTTGAAAATCTTGACTCACGAAGGTTGGAACTCTGTGGAGAGGGAGAGAGAGACAAAGAGTAAGTCGAGTGGAAAAAGACAGGATGAAGGGATATAGAGCCATGCAGCAAAGACAAAACATGTTAACAACATCTTATAGGAACAGTGAGATCTTAAAGGGACAGTTGAAAATTCTTGAGTCAACTTCATGTTGTTCCGAACCTGTAAGGGGCCATTCATACAGAATGCTTCTTGCTTTTAAAAATGCGAAACGCGAGACAGGGGAGACAGTAAAAACACAAGGTCCAGAGATGCGTTTTTATCATGCCATCATGCATGAGATACTGTAAAAAGACACGAGACATGAGCACGTCCGTTTAGCATGTTAATGTAGAAAAACAACCGAAAAGGAAAACACAGTGGAACGCAAAAATGTGTTTGTGAACAGCCCCTAAGATCTTTTTTTCTTTTACAAAAAGAGATGTTAGAGAGCATGTTTGGGAGTCACTGATAGCAGGGATGGTTCACGTAGAGACACAGAGCAGTGGAAAGAAAAAAAGGCAAGGTCTCAAGAAAAATGTGAACTTTTCTTTTTAACTTGAGCACCTCTCGCTATTGTCAAATATGTGCATCTAGTGCATGATTAAATAGAAAAACAATGCAAAGGTGAATGCAAAAACGTATTCTGTGTGAATAGCCCCTCTCTTGATTGCTGTTTTCTTTTTATGTTCCAAGGAAAAAAGAAAGTCATATGTGTTTGGAA
>NW_015556925.1:0-573 GCF_001515605.1 Sinocyclocheilus anshuiensis | reverse complement strand
TATCGCATATCGACTATCGCATTATTTAATGAGTTATCGCATATTTCATATATAATTTTTCTTCAATATTGCACAGCCCTACTACTTACTGTTTTTCATACAAATACCTAAAAACCATATTATATTTTTACCATAGTACTGAGACAAATACCTAAAAACCATATTACATTTTTACCATGGTATTGAGGTGCTATATTTGTGGTTTTAACTGTGATTATCATGATCTAAATGTATGCTACTGGAAGACCAGTGGTTAATTAAAAAAAAAAAAAAACTCAAACAGTCAGAATAATTCAATTCCACCATATAAAAATGAGGTTGCTACAATACTTACAGATATTACTGATTTTGATAATGAACATAAATTTACATCTGCATCCTAACTTAAGCTACTATTAAATATGTATTTCTAAGAGACAAAAAATTGTATATTATTATTAATATTATCAGGCAACACAAACCTGTTTCTTGATTTGCAACAATATTACTCATTAGAATGTGCAGAACTAAGAAATAATTTTTCTATTAAGATATTTATTTTAAAGAAAAGTGACTGGAAAAGTAAAGAATTCA
>NW_015556924.1:499-787 GCF_001515605.1 Sinocyclocheilus anshuiensis | reverse complement strand
GGCGCTGTTGGAGTGGTAGAGATCAAGGTTTCCCTTGATCCCGTTGTAGTACACAAAGCAGTGCTCCGCTCAAAAAAACACTGCTTTACCAGACATTACATGCAAGATTAAATGAAAATGACATTCAATTTCCTTCAGAAATACATTGATATGTAAACGCCCGCACTCAATGTATGGGAAACACTGTAGTCTCATAATTGAAGTGTAAATTCTGCAGATTACATCATTGTCCAGTATTGTACTGTCAGCAATTTATAAAAACGTTTTCATAATTGTAACATACATCTT
>NW_015556924.1:0-368 GCF_001515605.1 Sinocyclocheilus anshuiensis | reverse complement strand
GTCTTGTCTGATGCACTCAACCAAGCGTTCTAACCACGACCTCGCCCCTCCCCACCCCCCAACCATTCGAATTTCCATAGGCGGGAATTATTTTAATATTCTAATGGGCCGCTTTGTGATATCACAAAACCCAGAAAACAAATGCTGTAGTCCAAACGAGCCATTTGTTGTAGTTCTTGAAAAGGTATTTTTTAAAAACGAAATTATCTCCCTTTGGAGTGGACTTTGAGTTAAGTTTGAAGATCTTTTTTATGCCCAAACATACACACTACACACTGACTAAAATTCAAAAACTGAAAAAGCATAATAGGCATAATTATATGCCCTTTAAAGGGGTCATATGATGCGATTTCAATTTTTTCTTTCTC